>NW_004798037.1:281999-287489 GCF_000002075.1 Aplysia californica | reverse complement strand
TCTATCTATCTATCTATCTATCTATCTATCTATCTATCTATCTATCTATCTATCTGGTACAAAAAAGATTGTCAAGTAGCCAATTAGAGTGAGCGTTGTACAGTGTGTACCTCAAGCGGCCAGTTGGTTGGCGGTATTGCGGGGTAAATTTTTATTATGTAAATATGGGCAGTACAACTTACACAGTTGCTGATGGCTGTCTGAAGGCGTAAATATTATGTTTACATAAACACAGATGCTCCTTTTCGTACAGTGTATTCAAAACTCGGACCCATCATTCTAAATATCTATGTATATTATATTTGTGAAAGTTCGTCACTTTGGTCGCCAAAAACTTTCGAACCACCTAACGTTGAACACGGAAAAATTAACGGTGGTTCAGAATCATTTAAAGAGTGCACAGTTATGTTAAGGAGTCTGAAGTCACTGTAGTTTAATTTTCATTTTTTTTTTTAGTTTCGATTAGAGATCTATTCTTGGGAAAGTCCGTCTTCTAAGACACCATTGTAAACAAGTGAGGCTTCCGTTCACAAGCGGTGCACACTAGTTCCACAATGACTTAATGATCGATTCTTCTGAATCCGTTCTTCGAACAGGTACCCAACTAACATTTTATACTTGTGAAAGTTCGTAACTTTGGTCGCCTAAAGCTTCCGAACCACATAACTTTCGAATTTAAAAAAAAATAACGGTGGTTCAGAATCATTTAAAGAGTGCACAGTTATGTCAAGGAGTCTGAAGTCACTGTAGTTTAATTTTTATTTTTTCTTTAGTTTCGTTTAGAGATATATTCTTGGGAAAGTCCGTCTTCTAAGACACCATTGTAAACAAGTGAGGCTTCCGTTCACAAGCAGTGCGCACTGGTTCCACAATGACTTGACGAGCGATTCTTTTGAGTTATATATTATTCATGTAGGCATGTCATCGTCACATATATTAATTTTTCTCACGGAGACAAATAAACAATGTACATTATAAAGATTATAAAATCATTTTTCTCCTACTCCTATCTCTACTCACTGATACAGCATAAAAGACTAACCCAGTCTTGCCACCTATTTTAACTATTTATCAGTGAAGAGGATCCACAATGGACGATTCAGCTGTTACTTGTGTTACCCGCACTGACAAAAGATTAGATTACTCATGATGCGTGTAGGTGTAACTAGCACTGGACCCTGGACCTTTACACAAGGTCTCTGTGTTCAGCACTGGGCTTGTGGTTGTGAAACCCGGGAAGGCCTGACCGTGACTATTAAAATTTGTTCTTTTTTTTGTTTGGGTTTCTTTTTGTTTTGTTTTGTGTGGGTTTTTTTTGTTTTGTTTATTTTTTTGTAAGTGTTTTACGGCGTCCGCAAATGCATAAGGTCATATGAGCGCGCGGAACATATTAACTTAAACATTTTCAGTCGGTAGGAAATTTTGAATTTCGGTTGTGGCTGAAAGGAAGCAGTAAGAAGGAGCCAAGAAGTAGAAGTAGAAAGGTTGCAGAAGTCAGGAGCCCAGAGGAGAGGGCAAAGGAAGTGATGAGGTGGGGGCACGAGGTGAGGGGAGATGAAAGCAGACGACAGAACATTGTTTGAGAGCAGGAAGGGAGTTGAAAGGAGACACATTTAGAATGGAAAATATTTCGTCGCTATCCGAATTCGAATCCGGGACCTATTGAATGAGAGGCAAACACCGAAACCTCTCGACCACGAGAACCCCCTCCAAATGTCTTCAGTCTACGCCGAGATATCAGTATCATCTGAAAGGTTATTAATTGGCCTTGCTTTAAAAAAATACCCACCTATCTTAAATTTTAATAGAAGTCGAGATATTTGCCATTGAAGGAGGTCCTGGAGGTGGGGTCGATTGGGTTCAGTGGTAAATTTAGAGAAAAAAAAAGCGGTCAAAGTTTGGTCACTTCAATAGCTTGAATGTCATTGAAAACTGAAAAAGTACATATTTTGTGCCTATAACCAACACTTTTGGGTAAAATTCAGATGGAAATGTGTTTTAATATGGAAATGAAATGTGTTTAGCCAAAAAACAAAAATTCAGTTTTTAAAAATCGCCAAACTGGCAGAAAATGCCAGTATCTTGGATTTCATTATTTTGACGAGCGATTGGTTTCAACACGATGTATAATAGCGTCATTCAGTGTCGTGTGTCGTGTGTACTTTCTCGTTGCATAAGCGTCAAGCAGAATGGTATAATAGCCTACTGAGTAAGCAGAATAATTTTGCCTACCGTGTGAGCATAAAAATATTACATTCTACTGTGTGTAAGCATATAATGATATCGCCTACTGTGTAAGTGTAAGCATAATATTGCCCACTGTCAAAGCATAATATCGCCTACTGTGTAAGTGTAAGCATAATATCGCCCACTGTCAAAGCATAATATCGCCTACTGTGTAAGTGTAAGCATAATAGTGCCCACTGTGATAGCATAATATAGCCTACTGTGTAAGTGTAAGCATAATATTGCCTACTGTGTAAGTGTAAGCATAATATTGCCTACTGTGTAAGTGTAAGCATAATATCGCCTACTGTCAAAGCAAAATAATATTGCCTGCTGTGTAAGTGTAAGCATATAATAGCTTACACATGCCTGTTTTGTTTTTAGTAATGTTTTACGGCTCTCGAAACTGCATAAGGTCCTATGAACGCTAAGGGGTGGATGTCAACAGAGAAGTCCAAATGGGGAACCAGGTGCTCTAGCCTCAAAAGCACAAAGTCTGCTTCAACTATCATTAAGGCACCCAGGAAATTGCAGTTCACAAGAGAGTGACAAACGTGCAAAAGAAGTAGTGGAAAATGACGATAGTAATTAAAATATTGCGTACTGTGAAAGGATAATATTGCCTACTGTGTGAGCATTATAAATAATATGGCCAAATGTGTAAGGCCTAAGCATATACAGCCGCCAAATGTGTAAGCATGATATAGCCTACTTTATGAGCATAATATAGCCACATGTGTAAGCATAATACAGCCTGCTGTGTAGTTTCTAGCTTTCTGGTTGCGTAAACACCAATCATGTGAAGCGTAGAGTTCCCTGTTGCGTAGTAAGCTGTGTAGATGGACACATCGTCTGCTTGTCAATATTATAACTACAACTCGCCGCAGGCCAAAACGTGGGCAATAATGAGGAACGTTGCAGTACGCCGTTCTTTGCTGCTATACCTACCACCCTCCTCCCCTCAGGCTGATTTTGATTTCGTTACGAAATATTCAGTCAACCAACACGTTTCCCTTGTAGTCGATATTGTTGTAGTTAGCATTTCGATACTTTCTCTTTTTAAAACAGAAGTGCTATGGCCAGTAAATGACCTATTTACTAAGATATGATAAGATAAGATAATACATGTACTTTATTATCCCAGAAGGACATTTTTCTTGGCTGTACAGGGCCTTAAAAACAAATGCAGGTATACATTAAAAAATAAAATTATATAATTATTACTCTCATTAAAATTCAACATGAAAAGTGAAGTAAAGCTGACAAAATGTACATTCACATCAGATGCATCATTCAAAATCCATGGTTTTTGCCCTATTCACAGCTATTCGAAGTGTTGTAGTGCCATGCGATTTCTGCAGGTAATAGATTTTCATCGAACATCAAAGATTGTACCCAACAAGATGGTTAACTCAGTCAAAAAAATGTCCCTGGAAGTCCGCACATTGCTTCAGAGATAGCACTACGGTCGCTGTTTTGAAGCTCTCTTTTGTTTCTCCAGAAGAAGAATCTGGGAATAACACCCCCTTGCGCGCACAGATCGACTGGCACTGCTGTTCGGAATGTTGACACACTATTCATAACACGTTCACCTCCACCAGCTGTCTTTTTTTGGTTTTTTTGTAAGTGTTTTACAGCGTTCGCAACTGCATAAGGTCATATGAGCGCGCGGGACACACCAAACATTTTCAGTTGGTAGGAAATTTTGAATTTTGCCCGGGTGGCGGCCGGTCTACTTTTATCGATTTTAGACCGCCAAGTTATCTTTAACGTGCGCAACTTGCACACGGGACCTCCGTGATTTTTCACCCTTGTCCAAGAAGCAAGGTGTAGATCTTTCCTACCAAAAGATCAAGGGTATGGCTGAAAGACAGCAGTAAGGAGGGGCCAAGTAGTAGCAGTAGAAAGGCTGCAGAAAGAGTCAGGAGCCCAGTGGAAGGGGCAAAGGGGGTGGGGGAAGAAGGTGGAGACGAAAGCAGACGACAGAATATTGCAAGAGAGAAGAAAAGAAGGTGAAAGGAGACACATATTAGAGAAGAAAACCCGGATTCGAACCCGGGACCTTTGAATGAGAGGCGAACACCTTAACCTCTTGGCCACGAGAGCCCCTTAGAAGATCAGGGGTGTGGCTGAAAGACAGCAGTAAGAAGGAGCCAAAGACTGAGTAGCAGTAGAAAGGTTGCAGAAAGAGACAGGGGCCCTGAGAAGGGGGCAAAGGAGGTGAGGGGGTGGGGGCAGAAAGTGGAGACGAAAGCAGACGACAGAACATTGTTGGAGAGCAGGAAAGGAGGTGAAAGGAGACAATTTCAGAGAAGAAAATTTTTCCGTCGCACCCTGCTTCGAAACTGGGAACTTTGAATGAGAGGCAAACACCTCAACCTCTAGACCACAAGAGGTGTGTCAAATTCTCCGCACAAAACAAACCCTGCTGAATGAAATGTGTCACGACGAGGTGGAATCAGGCGCTCTTCAATTTCTCGGCTTATGGAGTAATGATTGGTTTCGTCTAAAAGTAAAAGCTTGGTCCTTTGTCTTGGTTTCGATGAATGGTGTATGTTTTCAGTATATCATATCATTCACAGCCTTGATCCGGGTCTTCGTTTGGTCTTCCTCTTGCCTTGTGCCCTGATATTTTCTGTAGTAGGCTTTACTGGAAAGCTGGTGAGGTGCCATACATGTCAGAGATGTCCAGAGATGTGGAGGGCAGGTGTTGTTCCCATCTTTTCTCTGATCCTGTGTTTTCTTGTACCTTTTTACCTTACTATACTCATACATTAATAAGTCTTCATAGACGTGTTAGACATTTGAACGTTTTTACGTTCGTGGGTTGGGTGGGTTTTTTTTTTTTGGGGGGGGGGTTAATTTTTATTTTAAAAGTTTCTTTTCACAATACTCTTGTTTCTATTTTTAGGTGTTTGGACTGTTGGTATGTGCAATATTTGGGCATCTCCGTCCCTAATTACAGTGTTCCATCGCTTATTGATGAAGGGCTCATTATGTTAATTTTCACCCCCTCTCAGTCGGTCGCTCTGAGCCATAGACGTGGAAAAAGGGACAAAGAGAACAGAGACGTACAGGCGTCCATGGTGAAACAATAGGTTTTTTTCGTCAGGGCACACAGACGTGACTTTGGTGGTTCCTATGTCTGGTGCCACTGTGGGGAGGGTTGTTTGTTTGTTTGTGTGTGTGTGTGTATGTGTGTGTGTATGTGTGTGTGTATGTGTGTGTGTATGTGTGTGTGTGTGTGTGTGTGTGTGTGTGTGT
>NW_004798037.1:278752-279846 GCF_000002075.1 Aplysia californica | reverse complement strand
TTATTCACAGTTTTTAACAAATTAAATATGTTTTCGCTCCTCGTGATCTATTTTCCCCTTGGCTGCCCTAGTTCGGGAATTCGTGTTCGGACTCGTCCTCCTGCCCAATGTTCGATCTCCGACTCAGACCCCACGAATTCGCCGAATTCCGAATCTCGACTTGACTTCGCCCATGCTTAGTCGCTTGTGACACGCACTGTGTAGTTGCTGCTGCTGTGTTCACTTGTCACAACACGACACAAGACCGGGAAGCAGGCAACATGTTGGGAATTCTCTTGGAGTTTTTGTGGACACTTCTGCAGGTAAATGTTTGGTTGTAGAGGGATTCTACAGATAAATGTTTGACCATAAGACACCATTCTGCAGGTAAATGTTTGGTTGTAGAGCGATTCTGCAGGTAAATTTTTGACAATAAGACACCATTCTGCAGGTAAATGTTTGACAATAAGACACCATTGTGCAGGTAAATGTTTGGTTGTAGAGCAATTCTGCAGGTAGGCTAAATGTTTGACAATAAGACACCATTCTGGAAGGTAAATGTTTGGTTAAAGAGCAAATGTGCAGGTAAATGTTTGGCTAGAAGACACAATTGTGCAGGTAAATGTTTGCTTGAAGAGCAATTCTGGGGAGGAATTCCGTAACGACCGACCGCTATGAAAATGAAATAGAGTATAGAATATAGTGTTGTAGGGTTAGGTTTGAGGCTATGATTAGGGCAATAGGGTTTGGGTTAGGGTAAGGGATAGGGGTTAAGGGTGGGAATAGGGTCAGGGTTACAGTTAGGGTTAGCTCTCTTCTTTATTGTGTTTGTTGGGGTGGTCGTTCGTTTCGGAAGTCATTTCCAATTGTGCAGGTAAATGTTCGATTGTTAGACAATTCTGTATGTAAATGTATAAGTATAAGACACCATTCTGTAGGTAAATGTTTGACTGTCAGACAATTCAGCAAGTAAATATTTGATTTATAAACTCTTCAGTTGGACAGACCTTTCTGCAGGTATGGCTATGATTAAACCCCTCTGCAGTAAACGATCATAACAACAACAACAACAACAACAACAACAACAACAACAATAATAATAATAATAATAATAA
>NW_004798037.1:274909-276769 GCF_000002075.1 Aplysia californica | reverse complement strand
CTCTCTCTCTCTCTCTCTCTCTCTCTCTCTCCCCACCTCCTCCACCTTAAAAAAAATCAAAATCGTAAGATGTATTCGGGGTCGTTATCAAGATATGTGGAATTGCATTCGAAAAAAGCTTGACATATTGTGATACTCAAATTTTTTTTCACGTCAAATTTCTCCAAACTAATATGTGAACTGATAGAAACTTAGACATTTTGAGGCAGCTCTTTGTCTTCTATCCCAAATTGTTTGTTATACTTACGGTCCCTCGTTGGGTTTTTTCAGTGACATCACACTTGATCGTTATCAATTCCATATATACATATATTTGTAGTGAGGCA
The DNA here is from genome assembly GCF_000002075.1 of Aplysia californica. NCBI lineage: Eukaryota > Metazoa > Mollusca > Gastropoda > Aplysiida > Aplysiidae > Aplysia > Aplysia californica. Next base: position 276,443 of record NW_004798037.1, on the reverse strand, counting down.
TCGTGGTGAAATCAGATCCTCGTCAAAATAAAGAAATAGAAGAAAAAGGTATTTTTCCACCAGTTCGGCAATTTTTATCGAAATTTCGGTTTTTGGCTAAAAGCCTTTTTTAAATAATGAAAAACACATAACCTTGTGAATTTTTCTGAAAAATCTTGTTTAGGGGCACAAAATATTATTTTATTTTCAGTTTTCAAGGACTCTTAAGCTATTGAAGTTACCAAAACTTTGGCGGCCATTTTCTCCTTAATTTAACCACTGAAACCAGGCTCTCCCACTTTCTTCAATCGCAAATTTTTCTTCTTCTACAGAAGCTAGATGGACATTTTTTCCACTGAAAATAAGTCAAATAAATTAATATTCAGGTGATATCAATAATTCCATATGCCCCAAAATTGACGAGCGCCTGATTCCACCACGTCGTGACACTTTAAAAAAAAAAAATTATTATAAGATTCGCCAAGTCTTCGATCAGCCAACAATGTTTTTTGTTCTTGTGTCTCTAGTTTATTTTCCCCTACCATCAATAATAATTGTGTGACCGTCTCTTATATCTAAATAGCCTAATTGTGTTAATAGGGGCGTTAAACCTATACCATTTCACCATTTCAATAACTGTGTAGCGTCGTTGGCCTAGTGGTTAGGCTATCAGACCCGTAATCGTGAGATTGCGGGTTCGGGGGTTCGAGCCTCAGCTCGCTTCGACGTTGTGTCCTTTAAAAAAAATCAAAATCATAAGATGTATTCGGGGTCGTTATCAAGATATGTGGAATTGCATTCGAAAAAAGCTTGACATATTGTGATACTCAAATTTTTTTTCACGTCAAATTTCTCAAAACTAATATGTGAACTGATAAAAACTTTCACCATTTCAATAACTGTGTACCTGAATTTCTCACTTTTCTCAGTCCTTTCGGAGACGGACGTTTAACTCGGAGGTCACGCTTGTTTAATAGCCTAATTAGTCTTAATTGTTGGCCCTGACATGCGGAGTCGCAGCAAACTAACAGTCGTAATTGTGTAGATGGGGGCGTAAAATACACTTATAATTATAAATTAGACTTGTGAGGCATCGTGGTGAAATCAGGCGTTTGTCGAAATAATGAATTCAAAGAAACCGGTATTTTTCCACCGGTTTTGGGAATTTTTTTCGACTTTTTAAAGATATTTTGGGTCCTTTTAAAACATATTTCTGTGTAGATTTTACTGGAAAACGTTAATTAAAGACACAAAAAGTATGAATTTTCAGCTTCCAAGGACTCTCTAACTATGACAATCGGTATACTTTAGCAGCCATTTTCTTGCTAATTTTACGTCTAAAAGCAGACAACCCCACCACCTTCAATCCCAGATATCTCGACTTCTATTCAACACAGATGGATATTGTTCTCGTCAAAAGCGAGACAAATTAATATGAAAAGGCTATAAGATGATACAAATTTTTTTATAAATGGTGCAACTCAAATTTTCTAAAAGTGAACCTCTCAAAAACAAAGGAAATGATTTTTGATTTTAGAAGAGAAAAACCAACAAT
>NW_004798037.1:270307-271375 GCF_000002075.1 Aplysia californica | reverse complement strand
TGTGTGTGTGTTTGTGTGTGTTTGTGCGTGTGTATGTGTGTGCGTTTGTGTGGTTGTGTGTGTATGTTTGAGTGTGTGTGCGTGTGTGTTTCAGTGTGTTTGTGTGTGTGTTTATGTGTGTGTCAGTCTCAAACTCAAACTTGTTTTCTTTGCACACATACATTGCACCCACTATTGTCTTCTCCAGGTCCAGAAAGAGGTGGGGAACGTGGACATCTTGGTGAACAACGCCGGCGTGGTGTACGGGAGGTCTGTGGTCGATTCTCTGGACTCCCAGGTGGAGAGGACATTCCAGGTCAACATAGAGGCGCACTTTTGGGTGAGTTCTTTAGTGAGTGGGGTAGGGAGTGGGGTAGTGAGTGGTTTAGTGAGTGGTTTGGCCAGTGGTTTAGTGAGTGGTTTAGTGGTTTAGTGAGTGATTTAGTGAGTGGTTTAGTGAGTGGTTTGGTTAGTGGTTTAGTCAGCAGTTTAGTGAGTTAGTGAGTGGGTTAGTGAGTGGTTCAGTGAGTGATTTGGTTAGTGGATTAATGAGTGGGTTAGTGAGTTAGTGATTGATTTAGTGAGTGGGGTAGTGAGTGAGTTAGTGAGTAGTTTAGTCAGTGGTTTAGTCAGTGGTTTGGTAACTTAGTAAGTGGTTTAGTGTGTTGTTTAATGAGTGATTTAGTGAGTGGTATAGTGAGTTACAGGCTAGGGTAAAAGTTAGGTCTTTCCTCCATGCATTCTTTCACTTATTCGGTCATTCATTACGCTATCTTTTCATTTTTCGTTTGTCCTGGGATGTATTTTGTAATTTTTTTTCTGCCTTTGTTTGTTAGCACATCAATAACGTGTGTAAATCTTTGATTTGTTCTCTATTGTTTATTATAATTTGCAATCGCGTTGTATCATTTACAATAATTTATAATTCTTTTTCTATCTTTCACAGTAATAACAATAATAATAACAGCAACAACAACAACAACAACAATAATAATAATAATAATGATAATAATAATAACAATAATAATGATACTAGAAGTAATATGATAACAATAACAACAATAATAAATGAATGAATGAATAAATAAA
>NW_004798037.1:268567-269757 GCF_000002075.1 Aplysia californica | reverse complement strand
CACACACACACACACACACACAAACACACACACACACACACAAACACACACACAAACATTCACACACACACACACGCAATCTCACCATCACATGGATAATATGATTGAACAGTATATAATAAACGATAATTACCTTAAGCTAGATACATATTCTGTATATTCTATACTCTGTATTCTGACTTCCTTCTTTCTTCCCCACCAGACTGTGAAGGCCTTCCTGCCGGCCATGATAGAGAGGAACTCTGGCCATGTGGTCTCTATAGCTAGCACAGCTGGCCTGTTTGGGGTGCCAGGTGAGAGTCTTATAATCCGTGTTATACAAGGAGGTTACAGTTTTAAGTTCCTTGTTGTTATACTGTATTTCTATCGCTTGCCTAAAGCCACACGCCCGATTCTGAAGTGGGGGAAGTGAGAACGTTACGGAAAAAAACATTTCCCCGCCCAAAGGACCAAACATAATATATGTCAGGACGCAGTGGAATCAGGTGTACGTCAATTTTTGGGCATGTGGAGGTATTAGTATCATCTGAAAGCTGATTTATTTGCCTAGCTTCCAATAAAATAAAAATCTCCTATTTTAATGCTCAGGTGTCAAAAGGTCATGGTCGAAGCAGCCCACTTCTTAAATTAAAGAAATTGTGCTGATAGGGGCGCAAAAACAAGAATAATCATTATATCATCATTTTCAGCATACTTGTTCATCCACTGTATGTTTCAAAGATTTACAACTTTTTATTTATTGTTCTATCGTATTACAGTCATTTATAATCATATCTATTTATTTATTATTCAAAATTACATTCTAGCTATATCACATACAGTCATTTACATTCATATTTCGACATTTACGATAATAACATTTAATGCATGCTCTGTCATTAAAATGTACTGTCATCTACAATCGTATTCTCGCACTTACAGTAACGTGCCATTCATATTCCGTCACATACAGCCATATTAATCTATCATTTATTCGCCATTAATTTTCAATTAGTACTCTGTCATTCACTTAGAGTCATTTTCAATTATAATATTCTATGATTAATTTGAAATACATGTGGTTTTCGATTTTAAACTGTTCCACCACCATTATTATCATCATCATCATCATCATCATCATCATCATCATCATCATCATCATCATCATCATCATCATCATCATCATCATCATCATCATCATCATCATATTA
>NW_004798037.1:266397-268294 GCF_000002075.1 Aplysia californica | reverse complement strand
ACACACACTGGCCAGGTATGGCCGACTACTGCTCCTCCAAGTTCGCCGCTGTGGGTCTGAGCGAGTCCCTGGAGATGGAGCTGCACAAGGCGGGGAAGGACGGCGTGCAGACCACGGTGATCTGCCCTTACCTCATGGACACGGGCATGTTTGAGGGATGCTCTTCCAGGTACATAATATGTGAACCTCCCGGTCAAAATCAGTCATATGAAGGAGATTTCAAAATTAGGTTGACATTATTTACAAAAACTATCCCCATTTTCCTACAATTTTAAGAAAAAAGAAGTAAATCGAACAATATTAGACGAATATAAGGAACTTTTAAGAGGGCAAGGTGCGGAAACACGAAAAGGAGAAAATGGGCTCCTTAATCTCATTACGCAAGCTCACAACTAACCGCACCTACCTCCAAAATAATTCAAAATAAAATATTTATAGTCGATTATAGATGTTTATTTTGATTTTAAATAAAGCAGAAGATATCAAACTTTCAATAGAACAACAACAAACAAATTGCATAGAATGTCACATTTTTGCCTTTCGAGCCTCGTACCTTATAATAGCACATTGCGTCGTACTACTGGTATTGACCGGGGCAGACACTGAGACAGATTTGTCAATGTGTAGTTACGTTTGTTTGTTGGCTGGTGGGTTGGATTGCTTGTTTGTTTGTTTGTTTGTTTGTTTGTTGTTTTGGGATTGGGGGGGGGGGGATTTTTGTCTTAACTGTCTCATGGACACGAGGATGTTTGAGGAGTGCTCTTCTAGGTAGTTTTAGTTTTAATTTTATTGTTTGTTTGTTGGTTGGAGGGTTTGCTTTTGTTTGATGGTTGTTTGTTTGGGTTTTTTGTTTGTTTATTGTTGGAAAGGAAGGCAAACATCTACAATAACAATGAGCCACCCCCATTACATTGCATTGTAATCTAAAATGTGTGGACGGGAGGTTAAACATCTAAAATAACAATGAACCACCCCCATTACATTGCATTGTAATCTAAAATGTGTGGACGGGAGGTTAAACATCTAAAATAACAATGAACCACCCCCATTACATTGCATTGTAATCTAAAATGTGTGGACGGGAGGTTAAACATCTATAATAACAATGACCCATCTACATTATTATAACCTAAAATGTCACTTTTAAGAACAAAAGGGCTATCCCAGATTTCATGGGTTTCCAGAAATCTTGACCAACACCAAAGTGGACTTTTTTCTACCTATAGGAGAAGTTAGGTTCATTGGTGTGTATATTTGTTTGGATATAGAGAATACTTTCCTTGTATTAAAAAAAACAAACTGAACAAGGGGCAAAAACTTTACCTTCGATTTTCTCAAAACAACAGTTCTCGGGATAGCCCCCTTGTGCTTAAAAGCGACCATGTGTGGAAAGAAGTGTAAAACATCTGCAATAGCAATGGCGTAATATCCAAATATCCATCTACAATATATAATATCCATCTACAATAACAATGATGTAATATCCATCTACAATAACAATTATGCAATATCCACCAATGGCGTAATATCCACCTACTATAACAATGACGTAATATCAACCTATAATAACAATGACGTAATACCTACCTTCAATGATAATGACGTAATATCCGCCTACACTAACTATGACGATATATCCACCTACAATAACAATGCTGTCATATCTGCCCAGGTTCCCGCTCCTGCTGTCAATCCTTGACCCCCAGTATGTGGCCACGAAGACTGTCCAGGCGGTCCTGTGCAACCAGAACTTTGTCATCCTGCCCAAGATTCTCTACCTCATGTTCTTTCTCAAAGCGTAAGTGACGGTGGTGTGCTGTTGTTGTTGTTGTTGTTGTTGTTGTTGTTGTTGTTGTTGTTGTTGTTGTTGTTGTTGTTGTTGTTGTTGTTGTTGTTG
>NW_004798037.1:257024-264871 GCF_000002075.1 Aplysia californica | reverse complement strand
TAGGAGGTGGGATGCATCAACCCTGCCTGTCAGGGGGGCGGCCCACAAGGGTAGAGAAGAATACATCGTCCCAACGGACGGACGGAGATACTCGTGTGTGTGTGTGTGTGTGTGTGTGTGTGTGTGTGTGTGTGTGTGCGCGCGTGTGCATTTAAGCATGACAATATAATGTTTGTGGATCTTGTGCAATTCCATTTCTATTCCTACTTTTCTTTTATGAATAATAATATGCGTCACGACGCGGTGGAATCAGGCTCTCGTCAATATTTTGTTCATGTGGAGGTATTGGTATTATCTGAAAGTTTATCAATTTGTCTTGCTTTCAATGAAAGAAAATTCCCATCTATCTTGAATAGAAGTCAAGATATCTGCGATTAAAGGAAGTGGGGGTCACCTACTTTTAGTAGTAAAATTAGCGAGAAAAGGCAGCCAAAGTTTTGTAACTTCAATAGCTTGAGAGTTCTTAAAAACTGAAAGATCACATATTCTGCGCATTTAATCAACCATTTTCTTTTAATTTCACAATGAAATATGTTTTTATATGGATGAACTTAAACGTTGTTGAGCATGAAGATAAAACAAATAAACAAAAATTCAATGAAAATTGCCAAACTGGCGGAGATATGCGTTTTTCTTCGATTTCAATATTTTGACGAGTGCCTGATTTCACAACGATGCCTCATATAGATCTACGTATTTCTTTTTTTGTCCAGATTTCCAATATTATTCAAAACTCAGTATTTGTATGAAGTGAGTCCTTATACAATATTAAAGGAAATTCGTTTCTGCGTTTGAATCCATCGTATTACGTGCATTGTGAAAATTGTATGAGTGCTCTAGCCCTTCCAGCCCTAGCCATTAATTTTTCTGCACTCCCAAACCCTAGTCCCAGCCGATACAGCAGTATTTCACAAAAAGAGGTATGCATTCTATAAAGTGATGTAGTGTTTTTGTAACGAGGTTTAGATAATAACATATTATAATGTTTAACGGTAAATGAACAAAAATTATGAAAATTTAAGTTTGATTAGGTTTGCTGATTTAGAAAAATGCACAAATTCGGTATCCTCCGAAACTGAGAATATACGTTCTTGGGACCGTGGGAGGTACAAGCGCTGCTGAAAATAATAAAACGCACTTGGGGCTGGAAGAGCTAGAGCTAAACTAGGGGTTTTTGTGGTCAAGAGGTTACAGTATTCTCCTCTCTTTCAAAAGGTCCCGGATTCGAATCCGGACAGCGACGGAAAATATTCTTCTCTAAAATGTTCTCCTTTCACCTCTTGTCCTGCTCTCTAACCATGTTCTGTCGTCTGCTTTCGTCTCCACTTTCTGCCCCCACCCCCTCACCTGCTTTGCCCCCTCCTCTGGGCTCCTGGTTCTTTCTGCGGCCTTTCTACTGCTACTCCTTAGTTCTTTCTCATTGCTGTCTTTCAGCCAGACCTCTAATCTTATGGTAGATAAGATCTAACACCTAGCCTTCTTGGATAAGGGTGAAAAATCTCGGAAGTCGTGTGTGCAAGTTAAAGATCCATTGGTGGTCCAAAATCGATAAGAGTAGGCATCGGCGGCACTCGAAGAAAATTTCAAAATGAACTCCTACCCACTGAAAATGTTAAATGTGTGATCTTATAAACGCTCACATGACCTTATGCAGTTGCAAGCACCGTAAAAAGACTTACCAATCCCCCCCCCCCAAAAAAAAACAAAAAAAAAACAACAACAACAACAACAAAACAAAAAAACGAGCTAAGGTACTTGCTGTTCATACCAAAGCCACGGTTGGATTCTCGGTTCCGGCAGGCTTGGGGTAAGGACAACTAAATGTATAACAAGTATAAGCTTTCTGGCTAGTACAGTCGAACCTGTGTAAGACGGCCACCCATTGTCAAGGAGAAAGGTGGCCGTATAAGACAGGTGGCCGTCTGGGGCAGGACTGATCGAGATGAAGAAAACAAACCATTCCTTTCTGAGAAAACAAACCCTTCCTTTCTGAGGTCCCAACCGAAGTTAGTTGCATTGTTGTTGTTGTTTTCGCTGGGTTTTCTTTTCTTTTGTTGCTGCTTTTGTGTACGGGTGACAATAAAACGAAATGTGTCAGACAAGGACGACCAAGTGAAACACCCGTACCACCACTCGGGGAACAAGCAACGCTTCAGTCACAAGTTCATGCTGACGTCCATTGTTACTTTGTTACAGACTGGGTAAACAGTGACCACTCATCTCACTTGCGATTTGTGTATGGGTTCTGGGCGGGGCTTATGGGTTATGAGGGATCACACGCTTACCTCACCAGCAGCTGAAAATGTATTTTGTTACCTATTGGTCAACAGTGGGAGGGGCCTACGCAACATGATCAGTTGGAGGGACTACCTAACAACGACAGGTTTTTAGATTATGACGGCTCGCCTACAACTACAACGCCAGGGGCCAATGCACAATTTATGACAAAGCGTAATGGAGTCACTTAGGTGGCCGTCTAAGACAGGTGTTTTTGCTTTGTGTGATAGGGGTTGTGTGTTGAAATATGGTGGCCGTGGCCGCGTTGGACAGGTGCCCGTTTTACACAGTTAAATTATATAGAAAAAAACGCAAGGGGGGAAATGGAAAGTGTCCGTTTGTACATGTGGTCGTCTTATAGAGGTGGCCGTCAGGGCAGGTTCGACTGTACTTATTCAGCGACACAGAACGGTTATATTGCGTCCCCATCGACACAATTAGATCATGTAGGAGGTGAGCCAAGTCAACCGAGTCTGTCAGACTGCCACGCAAAAAAATGGGATTGTTCACAGCACTTCCTGCTTCTCAAACACATTTTCATACGCATAATTTTGGCCTATGTCACAGCTCGTAAATGACACTTTTTAGTGGCAAAACTTGTTACAAGACATTAATTTTTATAGTGAACACATTCTTTGCACTAAAGGTTCTCAAAACATCCGTTCAATAAAGATTGTGTCACGATTAGGAAACAAATGACGGACTTGCAAAATTTAATAGCGATATCGCCCCAGCTGTAAACCTTTGAAAATCTGTAGAAACCACCCACATGGATGTTTAAATTAGTATTTAATACAGGATTTTATAGAATACAGCCGGCAGGTGTTTACAAAAATGCTGATCTTTATTTCTGAGGCGCGCCAAGGAGGTGGGTGTCAACAGAGAAGTCCAAACGGGGAATCAGGCTTACTCTGCTCACCTCTCTGGTCTCAACAGCTCAAAGTCTGCTTCGACTATCAAGGCACCGCGAATAGAAGTTCACCAGAGAGTGACAAACACACAAAAGAGGTAGAGGAATGACCATAGAAGGATGAGGGAAGGAAAAGAAACAGTTCCTCCTTTGTTGTTCCGGCACAGTACTATGAGCATGACTTTGATAAATCAGCCCTTTTACAATTCTATTGTGCATAAAAACATGTTAATCTATTATATAGGCCTATTTGGCAACTTAGAAACACATGTGTCAATTTTCCCATAAAACGACGACAGCTACAGAGTTGAAAATTGGCAAGTACCTGCAAAAAGATAGACAGGACCCCATGACGGAGCCCGATTTTTTTATTTGCAGGATTCATTTCCTGAATTTAAATAAATATATTTGACAAAAAGTTCCCGTCCTTCTTTGGCCTTTGTGATTATTCTACTGAGAAACGAAACAAATCTGTTTAGTCCTCCTTCACAACGGAAGTTCATTACCCCTCTTTAGCGTTCGCGTAAGAAACACGATTCAAGAGACGGGGTGAGTAATTTTCGAGACCCACGTGTAGTACGTGGAGACGTGATCCTGTGTATGCATCCAAAGAGTTGTTTTTAATATACGGCCCAAATAGAAAAACTTTTTATTACTGGGTCAAGATTTTTTGAAAAAATATTTTTGTTTGGTCGCTTGCATGTAGAAGTGCCATGCAAAGTTTCGTGGGCATAGGTAGATTTGTCAGTGAGCTAGAATTTCTTTTATGCTCTCAGAGGAAAGTGAACAAGCTATAGACACTGCCTCTGTGATTTTGAAGACGTCGGTGTGTTCCTTTTACAGTGTAGCAGCCCTTTCGTGGATTATTATTTTCTTAGCGCTTTTTGTGATGGTGTAAGGCGAAACCCGTATTTTGCCATTGTGAAGGGCTAGACAGTAGACAGCAATACACTAAAGCAATGTAACTTAAGAGAGGAGTTACTCAAGACAGATCTGATCTACAGCAATATAGATCTAGAATCCAGGTGTGACTGTGAAAGGCTAGAGACAGCAATGTAGATGGGAAATGCCTCCGCGGCGTAGACCAAGGAGCAGTGATCCCGAGCAAAGCCGGGTACTCAGCAGGTATGTTACTATCCCCCCCCCCCCTTTCGGGAATGGCCCAAAGACATTCAGTCAGTGGCCCTACTCGGGGGGGGGGGGGGGGGGGGGCTACTATGCTTAACCCCGTGCTTTGGGTGACCGTTATTGTGTCTTTGTGCTTCTGTTTACCCAAGTGGAAGTGGAGTTTTTGCACGCTCAGAATGAGGAAAAGTTTTCTCTGCCTGGCCTGTTTTTAAAAGACATAGATATCTAGATCTAGATCTAGATTAGCAGAAACAACAAAATCGTCTATAGTGCGGTAAAAAATTCGTGGCGCAACTTATCCTAAAATATCACTTTGACCGGTGAGTCAGTGTCATCCATACTTTGCACGGACATTCGTATCAGTTTCTTATTTTTCCACAATAATTGAGGCTAGATGTAAAAAAAACTTTCTTTATAATTTTATAAGTTTATAAACTGCTTTAAATCTTCCTTCAGGCAGAAAATGGGATTGTTCACAGCACTTCCCGCTTCTCACACACATTTTACATGCGCACATGGCCCAGTGGGTGCTTGGCGGGTGCTCCTCTATTAAAACTAAACTACAAAACATATGGCCTACGACACTGCTCACCAATGACACTTTTTGTTGACAAAACGTTTTACAGAAATAACTTTTATAGTGAACACTTTTTTGCTCTAAGGGTTTTCAAAATATGCGTTCAATAAGCATAATATCGTGATTAGAAAAAAAAATGACGGACTTGCTTTTAAAAGCGATATTGTCCCAGCTGTAAAACTTTAAAAAATTGTAGAAATCACCCACTTGAATTTTTTTTAAAGTATATAAAAAAGTTAGTTTTTTTAAAAGAATGATAATGATCTGTTAGACAAATTGATACAAGTCATTGTTTAAAACTGGAGACTTTATGTTCAATAGTTAAGGAAGTATTTGACAAAGTTGCGCCACGAATTTTTGACCGCACACAGGCACAGCTCTAAATAGGGTCATGACTAATTTGTGTTGTGAGTGCCACTAAACTCTTACTAAAAATTAAAAAAACAAAACAGTTTTCATATTTGCAACATCAATCAGAATGTCATAAACGTTTTCGAAAAAAAAAAGATGCAGCGTGGTCAAAATTGGAGTAACGTATTACTGTTCTATTTAAAGCATCGCTTATCGTTCAACAAAATGGAACAGCATTATAATATTATCTATTTCCCTCATCAGTGCATCATTTTCCACGACAAAAGAGCCAACTTAATTCCCTAAAAGCCAAAGGCTTCGAAATGTCCGATTTAAACGAAGGATAGGGGGAATAAAATTAGCATAATACTAGAATAAATATACACCAGTTCAGTAGATACGATAGTCTGCATTTTTTTTCTTTTTTAACCTTGAGTGATTTTGAACGGATAAATATGACTTACTTTAGATCCTTTATTTTCAATCCGCTAAGCTACTTCGATCTAATCTAAAGACAAATCTAAAGACAGGGTTGCTAATTGTGTTTTATGATTGTATGTCTGATGTAATCGGCGTGCATTTATTATAGCTCACCAAGTCTACCCTGCAGGCTATGACGTCACGGGCAAGGAAAATCACTACATAGCAGAAGACCAGGAGCGTCGTGAACTCTTCCTCCTCACTTTGTTGCTTGTTAGCACAACAGACAACTTCTAGCCTAAGCAGCACAAAAAAAACCCCATAGACTAATACTACTACTAGAGTACAGTTTTCAAAAGCTCCCACTGTTTTTTCCTTGATGGCAACAGCATACAGCAGTCCGATAAGTGCCTCAAAAAATAAATCTAGAAAATGTATTCCTAACAGTCTGATTTGACAAAAGCCTACAGAAATTCAAGAGCACAAAAATACGTTCTGTACATTTTTACAATTCAAACAGTTTTACTTTGTTTCCAGTCGTTGACAGCAAACAACAGAATAAGCAGTACAAAAAAGACATAATTTAGAAACTACCGTTCACACAATAATATCCCAAAAGGTACCAGACTTTACAAAAACTGATCGACAGACAGGATTTTTTTCTTCAAAGTTTAATAGTTCATTGGCTTCACACGATGCTGCGCAGGATTTTGCTCTTGGTTCTGTTTTGCGCTGTGGGTGAGTAAATGAAGTGACATAGCGTGTTCCTTCGCTTTTTAATTAGCTTTATTTTACGATACAGTTTCTCTGATTTCGCACAATTATTGCCAAGCCTGAGTTTTTAAGGTCGATTTTGAGTGACCATATTATCTCCGGCTTCTTTTAACATAGATGGAATATTAATGTGTCAGATGGTGGAGAATTTATTCAGCTTTAAATCAGTATGCTGCATGAGCGGGTAGTACAAGCCTATTACACAATGATTGGGTGATTACATTTTCAAGTTTCTTTTGTTCGCTACTATAGTACAGAAACATTACGATATATTATGTCACGGAATAGATGGGATATTTTACGGAATAGGTAGGATAGGCCTATTTATAATAATTTACAGAATAGGCCTAGGTATGATATAATGTTTTACAGAATAGGTAGGGCAGTGACAGAATAGATTTTACAGTAATGGAAAGATATTTTACAGGATTTTAAAAATGTTACATTTCAGTTAGGATATTTTATACAGTCTAGTTTAATCTTATATTTTACAGTTTAGTTTGGATTTATTTTAGAGGAATAGTATGAATATAGGTTATATTTTAAAAAATAGTTTTGGTATACATTATGTACATTTTCTAATTAGGATAGTACAGAAAAATATTTTAGCAGTAGTTTACAGTTTATTGTGCAAATATTTTACGGTTGGCCATATTTTACAGTTTGTATAGGTATGAAATATTTTGCGGTAGATATGGTGTGTTTTACAGTGTTGGTTTGTATATTAAACAACATTGGTTTGGATTATTTTACCTTTTAAGGTTGTATATTTTCCAGCAAAAGTAGGATAAAGTATATTGAACCGTATAGTTTGGACGTATTTTACAACAAAGGGAGGGCTAAGATATAAATTTCAGTGGGGAGGGGGGGGGGGGGGTTGTTTTTGTGTTTTTTAATAAGTTTTTTTTACGGCGCCACTAATAGTATCACAGTAGGTCATTAAAAAAAACAACTGTAATGGCCATTTTCTCTGAACTGTGTTCTTCATGGACAGCATGCCACGAAAATCCTAAAATCTAGTTTACTTATTGCCCTAGAGACTTGATTTTTGACACAGTGATAGCTTATCCATATTTCTAGGCATTGAGCTAATTATTTTTCTCTTTCTTTGTATATTATTATGCCAGGGGGCATAATCATTTATATCAGGTTGGGGGGTTGGGGGGGGGGGGGTATACTTTCAACACTTTTTAAAATTCAAAGTCATGCTACATCCATGAAAACGACCAAATGGAAAAAAAAATTGTCGCCCTATTACCTCATTATAGGTACTGCCTTTTCATTCCTATATTAGAAAGTAGAATATCTTGATTAGTGTTTGAGATTTTAGGAATTTAAGATTTGTGTTTATTTTCAAGATGGCCGCCGTCACCATAGGAATGAGTGATATATATCATGAAGAACCCCCCC
>NW_004798037.1:255057-256169 GCF_000002075.1 Aplysia californica | reverse complement strand
GGGGGGGGAGGGGGGGCTGTAATAGCATGGTTGTTTATGTTCATTTTAGTACGTTTTTACGCCATTTCCCACCCCCTTTCTCGTCAGATTCAGGTGGAAATTCACCGCCAGTGCTTCAAGTCGTGGGAGGAGAAGACACTAGCATAACCCGTTTCAACTACCTCATAGCTTTACAGGTATTTATGGTTAAGGTTTACAGGTGTCTGTGGTTACGCTTTACAGGTATCTGTAGTTAGGCTTTACAGGTATCTATAGTTAAGCTTTACAGGTATCTCACTGCGGCTAAAGAGAAAGTGGGGGCTCACGTCTCCTTTCACCCCCTTTCTTGCTCTCCATCAATGTTCTGTCTCCACTTTCTGCCCCCCCCCCCCTCACCTCTTTTGGCCCCCTCCTCTGGGCTCCTGACACTTTTTGCAGCCTTTCTACTGCTACTCCGTGGCTCGTTCATGCTGCTATTTTTCAGTCCCACACCTGATCTTCTGGTAGGAAAGATTTACCCCTAGCCTTCTCGGACAAGGGCGAAAAATTTCAGAGGGCTGTGTGCAAGCTGCGCCTTGAAAGATCACTTGGCATTCCAGACTCGATTTATATAAGAGTAGGCTGAACAAAAATATTACTCAGAATAATTATGATGAGAATACGAAATAAAATTATCCCAGAAATAGCCCAAGAACAGTGTGGATTTATTAAAGGCAAAGGCACTGTAAATGCCATATATGTCATCAGAACAACAATAGAACGTGCCCTTGAAGTTCAGAAAGGTCTTCATTTATGTTTTATAGACTACACCAAGGCATTCGACAAAATCAGGCACGACAAGATTATCGACATGCTGGAAGTTCTTAATATCGACGGAAAGGACTTAGGAATTATCAAAAACATGTACTGGGATCAAACTGCTGAAAACGACATTAGTGAATACATACAGATTAAAAGAGGAGTCAGACAAGGATGTGTACTTTCTCCAGACTTGTTCTCCCTGTATAGTGAAAATATCATGAGACACATAGCAGAAATGCCTGGTATCTCGATAGGGGGACATAATATAAACAATCCAAATTATGCAGATGACACAGTCCTAATAGCAGAAGATGAAGAACATCTGCAGAATC
>NW_004798037.1:250045-253142 GCF_000002075.1 Aplysia californica | reverse complement strand
TAAATTTTTTATTCGTTTTTGTTGTTGTTTGTTTTTTTAGAATTTGTTTGTTGTTTGTTTTTTGTTTTTTTGCTGGGTTGTTTTGTTTTGTTTTGTTTTGTTTTGTTTTGTTTTGTTTTGTTTTGTTGTTTTGTTTTTTTTTGGGGGGGGGGTATTTTTTATGCAATATTTTAAAACGCTTAGATAATTTAGGAGGTATGTTTCGACCCCGGCCGTCAGGGCCAACCCTGGCAGAGAGGGATATAAAACCCTATCATCAGAAAGACCGAAAAACTCGATTAAAAAAAAATCTCCTCAATACGGGAATCGAACTCGTGTCTTCTGCGTGTCACAGCGAGGTGCCTGCCAGACACACTATAGACAGCATTAGTCTTATATACCCATAGTGACCATAGGAGGATTGACCAACCGGTCGCCCGATTCGCGACCTGAAAACAAACGAAGATAGTAAGGTTGAGGAATGAAAAAGCAGCGTGCTGTTCCCCCTATGTTGTTCCGGCACGGTATGAGGCAGTATGAGCATGACATTGATAAATCAGCCCATTTACGATCTACTGTGCATAAGAACATGTTAATATCCTCCCTTTGACTTTGAGAATGGCCTTAAGACGCTTCAGTCAGTATCACTGCCCAGGGGGGGGGGGGGGGGATAGGGAGAGCGTAGAGTAGTAACTGAGTGCACTGACGTACCATGAATGTGTCAACTGGACCTCAACAAAAACAAAACAACAGAAATCGTTGACCTTAATTATTAATAAAAATTGTGAAGCGTGCTGACAAATTGGGTTACTTCTCAGAGTCAAGGCTTAAAAAGTAGATACATCACGCTTAAAGGTGAATGTTTTACAATTTATAAAAGTACGAGATAATAAAAGACAGGTTATAGTTACAGAATATGACATCAATAGGAAATCTACAGATTTGACCCTAATGTCAATTTTTATTTTTATTGATTGATTGATTTCTTTGTTTGTTGCCAATATCACCATTTGTTGATTGCGCGAAGTAACTCATTTTGTCAGCACGCCTCACCTTTGAAATTAATTTTATCTCCAGATTCTGGTCCAAGTTCCATCATGACAGCCAACCTAACGGTGATCTCCACGCGAGAGTGCCAGGAGAGAAGCGATGACCGGGCCGGGGATGGAGGGGAGCGCGAGATCTACCTCAAACCCCTGCACGTGTGTACGCTGGAGCTCAACAGGAGCGGGTGTTTTGTGAGTGGTTTCAGCTCGTCTGTCTCTGTCTCTTTGTATGTCTCTCTGTATGTCTGTCTGTCTCCGTATGTCTCTCTCTGTCTCTCTCTGTCTCTTTGTATATCTCTCTGTATGTCTGTCACCGTATGTCTCTCTCTCTCTGTGTCTCTCTGTCTTTCTCTGTCTTTCTCGGTCTCTCTCTGTCTGTTTGTATGTCTCTCTGTCTCCGTATGTCTCTCTCCTTCTCCCTGTCTCTGTCTGTGTATGTCTCTCTGTCACCGTAAATCTCTCTGTCTGTCTGTCTGTCTGTCTGTCTGTCTGTCTGTCTGTCTGTCTGTCTCTCTCTCTGTATGTGTGTGTGTGTGTGTGTGTGTGTGTGTGTGTGTGTGTGTGTGTGTGTAGTTCGATCACACACACATACACGAGCGGGTGGTTTGCGTTTGCTCTGGTGTGGCTTGCTCCTTCTTTTCTATCAAACATTTATCCTCCTTATTTCCCCTTTTTCTTTTTTATGTTTGTTACTCTCTTGTAACACCTCTAATCTTCTGACGCTCATATGACCTTATGCAGTTGCGAGCGCCGTGAAACCTCTACTACTACACATACACGAAAAGTTAACAATACATGTGCATCTAGTTAGTGTGTTAGTATTTCAGCGCTTTTTCAGCTGCGTGCACTGCATGCTTTTCTTGAAGCTGAGAGTGTTTCTGGGTGTTCTATGGTCTTGCTTTTTGTTCTAGTAGAGGTTTTTACGGCGCTCGCAACTACATAAGGTCATATGAGCGCCAGAAGATTAGAGGTGTTACAAGAGAGTAACAAACAAAAAAAAAAAGAAGGAGGGGAGATAAGGACGACAGATGTTTGATAGGAAAGAAGGAGCAAACCACACCAGGGCACCCGCCAACCATTCTATGGTCTGCTGGGATAATAATAATAAAGTATAAAGCGCCCAGAGCTTGCTGTAGAGCGGTGTTAAGCGCTATACAGAAGTTGTTTATTATTATTATTATTATTATTATTATTATTATTATTATTATTATTATTATTATTATTACAATAAAAGTACTCATATCGTACTGTGCAGGGGACAGTTGGTTAGGCTACCGGACTCCTAACCATGAGACTGCAGGTTCCGGGGTTCGAGCCTCTTCTCGGTCCGACGTTGTGTCCTTGGGAAACTCACTTTACAGGAATTTCTAATTTGGCTCGGTCCTTTTCGTTCGGACATGGACGTTAAACTCGGAGGTCCCGCCTCTTAAACAACCTAATAGTGTTGGTTCATTCATCCAGTGCCAGATCTGTGACAGACATCGGCGATCATGGTTCTCCATTCATTCTTTTGCTCAGTTGCTCGAAAAAAAAAAACTACGTTTCCGTCATCTTTCCCCGTTACCCATTTGTTTAGGTTCCCTAAGTAGGTTGCTCTGGGCCTACCCCTGCCTCGTTTGCCTTCAATTTTGGCAGTGAGAGCAAGACGTTCAAGACTTTTCTGTCTATTCAGGTGTCCCAAAAACTGCATAATTTGTCGTTTCCTGGTTGTTTTTAACAGCGAGTGTCCCACGTGGGCTTCATCAAGTACTTCCTCATTTGATTTCTTTTCCTTCCTCGATATTCTCAGCATTCTCCTAAGACACCACATTTCTGTTGCTTCTATTTTATTTTCACTGTCTTTAGTGATTGTCCAGCATTCACAGCCATATAGAAGAGTTGACCGTACATAGTTTTTCAGAACTTTCATTTTGGGGTCCATTGAGATGTTTCTATTGTTCAGGTTTGGGCTCATTTTATTGAAACTAGTCTTAGCCATTGTAGTTCTCCTTTTTATTTCTGGGGAACATTTAGCATCAGATTCTGATGTTATTATGATATTATATACTGTTTTTGTGTGTGTGTGTGTGGGG
>NW_004798037.1:237797-249314 GCF_000002075.1 Aplysia californica | reverse complement strand
CCCCCCCACGAGATACTGGGTTCGAATCCCGTTCGTGCCGGATCAACCAATTTCTCTAATTAATTATTTCTTCTTCTCTCCTTTTATCGCACACTCACTCCTCATTCACTCTATCTTCTTCTTCTTCCTCCTCACCCCTGATCTTATTGTTAGGTTTGGGTAGCTATGATGATCGGTCGGATCCAGCACCTTGTTACGTGACGTAAGTTTCATCATGTTTCAAAAGAAACAAGAGTGGTCTCAATAAATTTGAGGGTGAGAATAAAGATATAGAGCGTCTGTGTTTGTGTATTCATTAGTGTACCCCGGTCAAAAATTCGTGGCGCAAAATATTGTAAAATATCTCCTCAACTATCTAACATAAACTCTCCAGCTTTTGCACATCGACTTGTATCAATTTGTCTTAACAGATTGATATTTTTGTGAACACCTGTTAGCTCTATTCTAGAAAATTCTTTAATAAATACTAATTTTAAAAATCCCCGTGAGTGTTTTCTATAGATTTTAAAAGGTTTACAGTTGGGGCAATATCGCTTTTAAAAGCAATTCCCTCATTTTTGTGTGTGTGATCGCGAGACTATGCTTGTTTTGAGAAATTTAGTGCAAAAAGGTGTTCATTATAAAATAAATTTCTTGTACCTAGTTATTTTGCAAGTAAAAAGTGTCGTTGATGAGCTGTGACGTAGGTCGTATGCGTAGGCGAAATGTGTGTGAAGATCGGAGAGTGCTGTGACTGTGAACAATTCCATTTTGTGCATGAAGGAGATTCGTAGTATTTTATATAAATTTATGAAGAACAGTTTGTTAGTTTAGCTTCAATTGTTTTGGAAAAATAATATGATTAGGTTAGGACAAACTGATACAAACTGCTGTGCAAAGCATGGGTGACATACGGGCAAAACAAAGGGAGATGAGGACAATGGAACGTTTGATCGGAAAGAAAGAGCAAACCACACTAGAGAACCCGCCAACTACCCACATCTTTTCTTGTCTATAGTTGGGTACTCCATCGGTGGGGTGAGAAAGTGATGGTAGAATACATTATGAAGAGAATTGTGGCAGAATACCTATTGTTTAGGTATATGAAATGCTGCGAATGGGTTTTGAACTCGGGCGATGCATGTCGCAATCGAGAGCTTCAAGAAACTCACCGCTGAATAAAGTTAAAAGTGAGTTGAATATATAGAATGAAAAGAAAGACAAAATAAATGTTAACTATAATTTATAGTATAATAGAAAAACCAGAGAAGTCAATACATGTACCAAAGTACACACAAACTACATATACCAGCGATTTTGTGGGAGAATACGGTTTAGGCCCGAACGATTACTATACCACCCTACTATCATACAATCCTGCAATCATTCTCCTTCCCCTACCCCTTCCCCTAACCCTTAACCCAAATTTACTATTGGCATTTCATAACTCTTGGGGCCAAAACCGGAGATTCCCGATTTTGCCGATAGAACTTTGTAATTCTGAGCTCGGCAGGTTTTGTGGAAAATTACAAAGTTCTATCTCTGCAATACGAATATTCTATATCTGGAAAGAATCAAAGTCAAAATGACTTAAAACCACCCGTTACAACTCAACTTGCATTGTGTTAAATAATATACACTTAAGAAAATTGGTGCATTCGAAAAAGCTTGACACCCATTTTCTAGCTCATCCCTTATATTTGCTAGATCATTCTCAATATTTTCTAGCTGATCCCCAAAATTCTCCAGTACTTTTTTAGCTCATCTCCAGCATTTTATAGCTCACCTATAATATTTTCTAGCTCATCATCAGAATTTGTTTTAGCTCATCCCCAATATTTTTTAGCTCAACCCTGATACTTTCTAGATCAAGACCGAATTTTCTAGCTCATCCCCATTATTTTCTAGCTCCTTCCCAAATAGTTTCTAGCTGAACCCTAATAGTTTCTAGCTTATCCCCAGTATTTTCTAGCTCATCCCTTATATTTTCTAGCTCATCCTCAGTATTTTCTAGCTCCTCCCCAGTATTTCTCAGTATTTTCTAGACCATTCCCAGTTTTTTCTAGCTGATTACCAAAATTTCCCAGTATTTTCTAGCCCATCCCAACATTTTCTGGCTTATCCCAAATATTCCCCAATATTTTCCAGTTGATCCCCAGTATTTTCTAGTTCAATCCTGATATTTTCTAGATTATCCCCACTATTTTAAGCCCATCCCATCTATTGTCTAGCTCATCACGACTATTTCCTAGCTCAACTACAGTATTAAAAAAAAAATCTCATCCACAATATTTTCTAGCTCATCCCCAGTATTTTCTACCTCATCCTTAATATTTTCTAGCTCGTCTCCTGTATTTTCTAGCTCATCCCCAATAGTTTCTAGCTCATCCTCAGCATTTTCTAGTTCAACCCTAATATTTTCTAGATCATCCCCATTATATTCTAGTTCGTCCCCAGTATTTTCTAGATCCACCTTAATATTTTCTAGAATATCCCCACTATTTTCTAGCTCAACCACAGTATTTACTAATTCATCCCCAATATGTTCTAGCTCATCCCAACTATTTTAGAAAATTTCAATGGTCCCTATCTCGTCTTAAACATTTTCTATCTCATCCCCCAGTAGTTTTCATCTCATCCCCACTATTTTCTAGCTCATCCCTAATATTTTGTAGCTCATGCCTATTATTTTTTTTTAGCTCATCCACAGTATCTTATAGAACATCCCTAATATTTTCTAGCTAATTCCCAGTATTTTCTAGCATTTCTCCACTATTTTTTAGTTCATATACAGTATTTTTTAGTTCATCCCCAGTATTCCCCGGCATTTTCTAGCTAATCCCCAAAAATTTGCCAGTATTTTCTAACTCGCTAATATTTCTAGCTCATCACGGGTATTTTCTAGATTATCATTAATATTTTCTATCTCATCCAAAATATTTCCCATTATCTTGTAGCTCATTCATATTATTTCTAGCTCATCCCCGGTATTTTCTAGATAAACCCTATTATTTTCTAGCTCAATCCTGATAAGTTCTAGCTAATCCCCATGACTTTTTAGCTCATCCCCATTTTTCCCCAGTATTTTCTAGTTCATCCCCAGTAGTTTCTAAATTATCCCTATTATTTTCTAGCTCATCCTTATTATTATGTAGTGCATCACCAGTATTTTTTTTAGCTCATCCCTATTATTTTCTTGCTCATTCCAAATATGTCCCACTATTTTGTAGCTCATTCATATTATTTCTAGCTCATCCCTATTATTTTCTAGCTCGTCCCTATTATTTTCCAGCTCACCCCTGATATTTTTTAGCTAATCCCCATGACTTTTTAGCTCATCCCCAGTATTTTCTAGCTAATCCCAAATATTCCCCAGTATTTTCTAGCTCATCCCCGACATTTTCTAGCCCTATCCCCAATATTCTCTAGTTCCATCCCTAGTGTTTCCCAGTATTTTTTAGCTAACCCCAAATATTCCCCAGTATCTTGTAGCTTATCCGTTATATTTTCTAGCTCATTCCCAGTATCTTTTTACCCATCTGTAATATTTTTTAGCTCATCCCCAGTATTTTCTAGCTCATTCGTAATATTTTCTAGCTCTTCCTCAGTATTTTCTAGCTCATTTCCAGTATTTTCTACTTCATCCATTATAATTTCTAGCTCATCTGTAATATTTTCTTGCTCATCGCCAGTATTCTCTGGCTCATTCTCAATACTTTTTAGCTCATCCCCAATATTTCCCAAGAACTTTGTATCTCACCCATCACATTAAAAAAATCTTATTCACGATATTGTTAGATCCTTAATATTTTCTAGCTCATCCCAAATATTTTTTTTTAACATACACGAAATATTTTGCAGCCCCTCCAAAATATTTTCGAGCTCATCCGAAATATTCCCCCGACTTTTCTATCTCATCGACGAAATCTTTTTATCTCATCCCCAATATTTTCAAACTCATTCCCAGTGTTTTCTAGCTCATCCTTTATATTTTCTAGTTCATCCCATATATTTTGCAGATCATTCGCAATATTTTATAGCTGATCCCTAAAATTTGCCAGTATCTTCTGGCTTATCTCAATTACTCCCCAGTATTTTCTAGCTCATCTCCAACATTTTCTAGTTTATCCCTACTATTTTCCAGCTCATCCCCAGTATTTTCTAGCTCAAAACTGTTATTTTTTAGATTATCATCAGCATTTTACAGTATTTTCTAGCTGATCCCCAGTATTTTACAGCTCAACCTCAAAATTTTCGAGCTCATTCCCACTATATCCTAGCTCTACCACTGTATTTTCTAGCTCATCACTTATATTTTCCACCTTATTCCAAATATTTTCTATCTCATCCCTATTTTTTTTTTCTGTTCGTTCGAAACATTTTCTAGCTTATCCCTAATATTTTTTTTTTTAATCTCAATCACAATATTTACTAGCTCATCTCCAGTATTTTCTAGCTCATACCCAATATTTGTTATCTCATTGACAACATTTTTTAGCTATTCCAAAATCTTTTTTTAACTCAACCCCAATATTTTCTAGCTCACCCCCAGTATTTTCTAGCTCATCCCCATTATTTTCTAGCTCCATCCCTTGCATTTTCTAGTTCAATCCTAAAATTTTCTTGCTTATCCCCAGTATTTTCTAGCTCGGCCCTTATATTTTTTAGCTCATCCCCAGTATTTTCTAACTCAACCATAATATTTTCTAGCACATCCCCAGTATTCCTCAGTATTCTCTTGCTCATTCAAAGTATTTTCTAGCTGATCCCCAAATTTGCCAGTATTTTGTAGTCCATCCCCAATATTTTATGGCTTATCCCAAATAGGACCCACTATTTGCTAGCTGATCTCCAACATTCCCTAGCTCAACCTTAGTATTTTCCAGCTCATCCCCAGTATTTTCTAGCTCAACCCTGATATTTTCTAGATCGTCCAGAGCATTGTCTAGATCATCCCCACTATTTGCTAGTTCATCCACAGTATTTTATAGCTCATCCTCAGTGTTTTATAGCTGAACTTTAAAATTTACTCGCTCATCACCATTATTTTCTAGCTCAACAACAGTATTATCTAGCTGATCCCTAATTTTCTAGTTCATTCCCAACATTTTAAAAAAATCTCATCCACAACATTTTCTAGCTCATCCCCAGTATTTTCTAGCTCAATCCTGATATTTTCTAGATCATCCTCAGCATTTTCTAGATCATCCCCACTATTTTCTAGTTCATTCCCAGTATTTTTAAAAGCTAATTCCCAGTAGCTCAACCTTAAAATTTCTAGCTCATTCCCACTATTTTCTCGGTCAACCACAGTATTTTCTAGCTCACCATTAATATTTTCCATCTCATCCCAAACATTTTGTAGCGCATCCCCAATATTTTTTATCTGATCTACAATATTTTCTAGCTCATCTCCAGTACTTTTTAGGTCATCCCTAATATTTTCTAGCCTGTTCCCAGTATTTTCTAGCTCATCCCTAATATTCCTCAGACTTTTCTATCTCATACTCATCCCCAGTATTTTTTTTCCACCTCATCCCCAATATTTTCAAACTCATACCCAGTATTTTCTAGCTTTTCTCCAGGATGTTCTAGTTCATCCCAAATATTTTCTAGTTCATCCACAGTATTCCCTGGTATTTTTTAGCTGATTCCCAAAATTGGCCATTAAAAAAACAACTTATCTGTAATGTTTTCTAGCTCATCCCCGGTAGTTTCTAGATTATCCGTACTATTTTCTAGCTCATCCCTAATATTTTCTTGTTCATCACCAGTATCTTTAAGCTCTTCCATAAGATTCTAGCTCATCCCTAATAATATTGTCTTGCTCATCCCTATTATTTTCTAGCTCATCTTGGATATTTTTAGCTAAACCCCATGAGTTTCTAGCACATCCCCAGTATTTTCTAGCACATCCCCAGTATTTTCAAGCCCATCCCCAGTATTTTCAAGCACATCCCCAGTATTTTCAAGCCCATCCCCAGTATTTTCAAGCCCATCCCCAGTATTTTCAAGCCCATCCCCAGTATTTTCAAGCCCATCCCCAGTATTTTCTAGTTCATCCCCAGTATTTTCAAGCACATCCCCAGTATTTTCTAGTTAATCCCCAGTATTTTCAAGCACATCCCCGGTATTTTTTAGTACTTATTTACATACGTACTGCCCGTTACGCAATCTGGCAATTAAGGCACAACAAAGGATCTCCAGCTCTGTCTGTTTTGGGTCATCTTGGTCAATGTCTCCCACGAATGGTTCCAGGACTTCATTTCAGACTTACTCTGCGTCTCCATGTCACTTTGGGTCTGCCCCTCTTGCGATGTCCTGTGGAGGGCAGTCTTTACAATAAAGTCTGGTTCTCTTCTCAGAACATGCCCAATCTGTCTCCATCTTCTCATTGTTATTATGATTATCCCTATTATTTTCTAGCTCACCTCAAATGTTTTCTTGCTCGTCACCAGTATTTTTTTTTAGCTTTAGCTCATCCATTATATTTTCTAGCAGATTCCAAATATTCCCCACTATTTACCAGCTCTTTCCTATTATTTTCTAGCTCATCTATAATATTTTCCAGCTCATTCCTGATCTTTTCAAGCTAATCCCCATGATTTTTTAGCTCATCCCTAGTGTTTCCCAGTTTCTTCTAGCTCATCCCCAATTATTTTAGCTCCAGCCCCAGTGTTCCCCACTATTTTCTAACTCATCCGTAACATGTTCTAGCTCATATCCAATGGTTTTTTTTAGCTCTCCCCAAGGATTTTCTAGCTAATCCCAAGTACTTTGTAGCTCATCCTTTATATTTCCTAGCTCATCAATTATATTTGCTAGATCATTCCCAATGGTTTCTAGCTGATCCCCAAAATTTGCCAGCATTTTCTATCCCATCCCCAATATTTTCTGGCTTATCCCAATTATTCCCAAAAATTTTCTAGCTAATTTCCAACATTTTCTAGTTCAACCCCAATATTTTCTAGCTCATTTACATTTGCAGTATTTATTAGCTCATCCCCAGTATTTTCTATCCCAACGGTGATATTTTCTAGATAATCCCCAGCATTTTCTCGATTATCCCCATTATTATCTAGCTCACCCACAGTATTTTATAGCTTAAACCCAGTATTTCTTAGCTCATCACTAATATTTTTTAACTCATCCCAAATATTTTCTAGCGCATCCCTAATGATTTTCTTGTTCATTCCCAATATTTTCTACATCATCCCCATTATTTTATATCACATCCTTAGCATTTTGTGGATCATCCCCACTATTTTTAGTTTATCCCCAGTATTTTTAGCTCAACCTTAGTATTTTTTAGCTCATCCCCACTATTTTCTAGCTCATCCCCACTACTTTATGAAATTTCGATGGTCCCAAGACTTTTCTATCTCATCTTCAACATTTTCTGGCTCATCCCCCAATATTTTTCATCTCGTCCCAAATACCTTTTAGCTCATCCCTAATATTTTCTAGAGAATTCCAAACATTTTCTAGTTGATCACCACTAATTTTATAGCTCATCCCAAGTATTTTCTTTATGATCATTAATATTTTCTGGCTCATCCCTCACATTTTCTAGCTCATCCTGAATATTCCAAAATTTTCTCTAGCACATCCCTAGTATTTTCTAGGTTCTCCATATTATTTTCTAACTCATCCCTAATATTTTCAAGCTTATCACCAGTAGTTTTAGCTCATCCCTTATATTTTTAGCTGATCGCAAATATTCCCAACTACTTTTTAGCTCGATCCTATCACTTTCTAGCTCCTCCCTAATATTTTCTAGCTCCTCCCTGACACTTTCTAGGTAATCCTCATGATTTTCTAGCTCATCCTCAGTGTTTTCCCAGTATTTTTAAACTCATCCTCAATATTTTCTAGCTCCATCCCCAGTATTTTCTAGTTAATCCCAAATGTTCCCCTGTGTTTTCTAGCTCTTCCCAGAATCTTTTAACTTATCCGTAATATTTTTCACTTAACCTTAACCCCAGTATTTTCTAACATATCCGTAAGATGTTCTAGCTCATCCCCAGTATTTTCTGGCTAATTCCCAGTACTTTCCAGCTCATCTTTTATATTTTCTAGCTAATCAATTATAATATCTAGATCCTTCACAATAGTCTCTAGCTTATCCCCAAAATTTGCCAGTATTTTCTAGCGCATCCCCAATATCTTCTGGCTTATCCCAATATGTCCCCTATATTTTTTAGCCAATCTCCAACATTTTCTAGTTCAGCCCTAATATTTCCTAGCTCATCCGCAGTATTAATTAGCTCATCCCCATTATTTTCTAGCCCATCCCCAGTATTTTATAGCTCAACCACATTCTTTTCTAGCTCATCACTAATACTTTTTAAACTCATCCCAAATAATAAATATTTTCTAACTAATCCCTAATATTTTCTTGTTCATTCCCAATATTTTCTAGATCATCGCCATTCTTTTTTATATCATCCTCAGCATTTTCTATTTCCTATTTCATACACAGTATTTTCTAGTTCATCCCCAATATTTTATAGTTCCACCTTAATATTATTTAGCTCAACCCCATTATTTTCTAGCTCAACCACAGTATTTTGTAGCTCATCCCGACTACTTTAGAAGGTTTCAGTGTTCCCAAGACTTTTCTATCTCGTCTTCAATATGAGCTCATCCCTCCAATATTTTTCATCTCATCTCAAATATTTTCTAGCTCATCCCTAATATTTTCTAGATAATTCCCAACATTTTCTAGTTCCTCCCCACTATTTTTATAGCTCATCCCAGTTTATTTTAGCCCATCCCCAGTATTTTTTAAAGCTCATCCCCACTATTTTTCTAGTTCATCGACTGTACTCCACGGTACCGTGTATTCTAGATAATCCCCAAAAGTTGCCTGTAATTTCAAACTCATCCGTAATATAACATTTTCTAGCACATTCCCAGTACTTTCTAGATTACCACTAATATATTTTCTAGCTCATCCCGAATATTCCCCATTTTTTTCTAGCTCATCCCCAGCATTTTGTAGTTTATCACCAGTATTTTTTTTAGCTTATCCCAAATATTCCCCACTATTTTGTAGCTCATCCCTAAGATTTCTAGCTGAAGCCTATTATTTACCAGATCATCCCTGATATTTTCTAGCTGATCACCATGATTTTTTAGCTCATCCCCAGTATTTTCTAGCTATTCCCGAATATACCCCAATTTTTTCTAGCTCATCTCAAATATTTTCTAGCTCAACCATTATATTTTCTAGATCATCCCCAGTATTTTTTAGCTTATTCCCAGTATTTTCTAGCTCAAACCTGATAATTTCTAGATCATCCACAGCATTTTCTAGATCATCCCAACTATTTTCTAGTTCGTTCCCAGTATTTTTTCTAGCTCATCCCAAGTATTTTATAGCTCAACCTTAAAATTTTCTAGCTCATTCCCACTACATTGTAACTCAACCACAGTAATTTCTAGCTCACAACTAATATTTTTCACATCTTCCCAACGTTTTCTAGCTCTTCCCCAATATTTTTTTAAATCGCACCCACAATATTTTCTAGCTCATCCCTAATAATTTCTAGCTCATTCCTACTATTTTCTTACTTTACTCCGGTATTTTCTAGCACCATCACCAAAATGTTCTAGCTCAACACTAATATTTCCTAGCTCATCCCTAGTAATTTCTAGCTCATTCCCAGTGTTCCTCAGTATTTTCTTGATCATTCCCAGTATTTTCTAGCTGATCCCCAAAATGTTCCAGTATTTTGTAGCCCATCCCCATTTTTTGGTTTATCCCAAAGCGAGAAAATATTAGGGATAAGCTAGAAAAAAAATAAATATATATATAAATAATAGGGATGAGCTTGAACATACTGGGGATGAGCTAGAACATATTACAGATAAGCTAGAAAGTACTGGGGATAGGCTAAAAATTTTTAGGAATGAACTAGATCTAGAAAATATTAGGGAGGAGCTTACGGGAAGGGCTACAAAATATTTGGGATGTGACAAAAAAATATTGGGTATGAGCTAAAAAATATAAAGGACCTAAAAATATTGATGATGAGATAAAAAAATAAAAATTTGTGGATGATATACAAAAGTCTGGGAAATACTGGGGATCAGCTAAAAAAAAAATAGAGGGGGGAGAGGAGATAGAAAAATATATTGGGGACGAGCTAAAAAGTATTGGTATTGAGATTTAAAAGTTTAATGAATATTTGGGGATGATTTAAAAATTAATATTGAGAATGAGCTAGAAATTTTATTATTGGGAACGAGGTCGAAAATATTGGGGATGACCTCGAAAATACTGTAGTTCAGCTACAAAATAGTGGGGATGAGCTAGAAAATATTGGGAATGATCTAAAAATGCTGGGGATAAGCTAGAAAATAGTGGAATGAGCTAGAAAATACATGTAGGCCTACTGTGGAATATTTGGGATAAGCCAGAAAATATTGGGAATGGGCTACAAAATACTGACAAAGTTGGGGGACCAGCTAGAAAATAGTGGGAATGATCTAGAAAATATTGAGGAATACTGGGGATGGAGCTAGAAAATACTGGGGATGAGCTATAAAATACTTGGGATGGAGCTTGAAAATACTGGGGACGAGCTAGAGAAAAAAGGGATGAGCTAGAGAAAAAAGGGATGAGCCAGAAGATACTGGGGAGGACCTAAAAACATTGGTACTATTCCCCGGTATTTTCTAGCTGATCCCCCAAAATTGCCAGCATTTTCTGACTCATTCACTAATAAATTATTTCCTAGCTCATCCACGGTATTTTCTAGATTATCACTAACATTTTCTAGCTCATCCTTGACATTTTCTAGTTTATCCCCAGCATTTTCTAGAGTATCACTACATGTAATATTTACAAGCTCATTCCTAACATTTTCTAGCTCATCCCGAATATTCCCTATTTCATGTTGTGAAATTCTGAATTTTCAACTTTGGTTTTCTCAAACTAGGTACTGTGCAGATAGAACTTTGTAATTTCTGAGGTAGCGACAGGCTGGTTATATTTCTTGTGTCTGTTGTAAACTGTTCAAATATACTGCTATGAGCCTAGAAATTAGATCATAGCTTGAAGTTGAAGCATAACATTTTCCTCAACTGCATACTATAACCGACACAGTTCTTTGCTCTCTCTACTATAAAATTAAACCTTGGCATGGCTAGTGCACACCATGGTCTGTTTGTTTTAGTAGAGGTTTTACGACGCTTGCAAATACATAAGGTCATATGAGCGCCAAGGGGTGGATGTCAACAGAGAAGTCCTTACAGGAAATCAGACTTACTCTGCTCACCTCTTTCTCTAGCTTCAACAGCACAAAGTCAGCTTCGACTATCAATCCAAGGCGCCCGGGAAATAGTGGGTCACAAGAGGGTGACAAACGCAAAAAAAAGTAGAGGGAAAATGACGACAGTAAGGATTAGGAAAGAAAAAGCAGCAGTTCCCACAGAGCAGTTCAGGCACAGATATGAGCGTGACATTGATGAACCAGCCCGTTTACAATTACAATTCTACTGTGCATAAAAACTCGAGATGTTAATGCCCCC
>NW_004798037.1:210649-237194 GCF_000002075.1 Aplysia californica | reverse complement strand
TATATATATATACACACATATATATATAACACAAACAGTGATTCAGTCTACAATAATATATTCTCCATTTATTCGGGCAGACCTCTGATTACTTCACGAAATCAAAGTATTCAGCAGCTGCTTGTTACAACCATAAAATAATATATTATTTCTTGTACAAACGATCCAACATTCCCTCAAACTCAAACCCTCTCGTACCAAAGACAGGAAGAAGTACAATGTTTAAACATTTATTTTTTGGTTAACATAGGTGTCTTTACGCCCCCATCGACACAATTTTGGATCATTTAGGAGATCGGCTTCCAACCCTGTCTGTAAGGGGCCAACCAGCTCTGAGATTGATACAACACCCCACCAAGGTACTCGATAAAAATTTTATTTCTCCCACTCGGTAATCGAACCCGGGTCTCCTGCATGCGACGAAAAAAGCACCATGACGCCACAGACAACCGTTTAAAAATTTTTGTAAGGAGTCTAAGACCAGAATCAAATCAGAGAGTATTTGTCTCTGGTCAAATAAAAACTGTTGAAAACAAAGAGCATTGGAAAAGGTAGAGAAAACAATACAAAATTATTTTTAAAAAGAACGGAATTTGAAATTTTGCTGAAATTAAATGACAATGTAAATGTGAGGCAGCGTGGAGAAATCAGGCACTCTTCAAAATACAGAAATCGGAGAAACAACAGGCATTTTTCCGCCAGTTCAGAAATTTTTACTGAATTTTATTTTTTATCTCAACCTCCTTTATGTCCATATAAAAACACATTTCCACGTGAATTTTACTGAAAAACACTGATTAAAATTAAAGGCACAAAATATGTCATTTTTTCTGTTTTCAAGGACTCTTTAGTTATTGGAGT
Source organism: Aplysia californica (assembly GCF_000002075.1). Taxonomy (NCBI): domain Eukaryota; kingdom Metazoa; phylum Mollusca; class Gastropoda; order Aplysiida; family Aplysiidae; genus Aplysia; species Aplysia californica. Next base: position 236,333 of record NW_004798037.1, on the reverse strand, counting down.
TATCAAACTTTAGTGGCCATTTTCTCTCTAATTTTACCACTGAAACCAGGCGACATCACTAACTTCAATCGCAAATATCTTGAGATATATTCAAGATAGATGGATGATATATATTTTATTGGAAGAAAGACATATAAATCAACTTTCAGATGATACCAATAACCCCAAATGCTAAAAAATTGACAGGTGTCGGATTCCAACGCGTCAAGATACAATTAATATAAAGTATGGCTCCACGTATAGACGAAACAAAATTTTTGTTCTCAACAGTTTGGCAGTAGATGCAACTTCAAGATTAATGTACCACTGGGTAGTGCAATAAGATCATCCAACTATGGCACGCAAAATGTCAGCTTGTCTGTCCCGCTGCCTCGCTAGCATGTGTGAAAAACCCAAACTATGACTAAGAAGATGTGTTTGTAGCATGTTTGGGACTTGGTCACCAAATTTATTGGTCGCTTATAACTTAGCACAAGGGGGCTATCCCGAAAAATACTGTTTTGAGAAAATCGAAGGTAAAGTTTTCGGACCCTAGTTCAGTTTCTTTAAAAGACAAGGAGCGTTTTCTCTATAACCAAACAAATATACACACCAATGAAACCAAACTTCTCCTACAGGTAGGGCAATGCCCATTTTTGGTGATGGTCAAGATTTCTGGGAACTCCCAAAATCTGGGTTAGCCTGCTTGTCCTTAAAAAAAAGCGACCAATTGAAATCTACATTCCAAATGAAACGTGCTATCCTAGACTTTGTAACTTCTAGATAATATATCGCCTCGCTTGCTCACTTTTAAAGTGACAAATCTTTCATTTAAAACAAAATGTACTCAGTCTACTAAACTGAACAAACTACAGTCAAACCTGTGTAAGACGGCCACCCATTGTCGAGGAGAAAAGTGGCCGTATAAGACAGGTGGCCGTCTTAGGCAGGACTGATCAAGAGGAAGAAAACAAACCATTCCCTTCTGAAGTCTCAATCGAAAGTAGCCGCATTTCTTGTTTTTGTTGTTGTTGGTTTGTATTTTGTTTGTTATTTTTATTTTGTTGCTGATTTGGCGCAAGAGTGACAATAAAACTAAATGTATGAGACGAGGAAGACCGAGTGCCATGTTAAAACAAACACATGGGTTGGAGTCACTAAGGTGGCCGTCTAAGACAGGTGTTATTGCTTAGTGTAATAGGGGTTGTGTGTTAAAATATGGTGGCCGCGGCCGCATTGGACAGGTGCCCGTTTTACACAGTTAAATTACAGAGAAAAAACGCAAGGGGGGAAATGGAAAGTGGCTGTTGGTACAGGTGGCCGTCTGGGCAGGTTTGACTGTAGTTAACTAACCAACCAGCACTCGGCACTCTCTCAGTCATGCAGACTATTCTGTGAAAAAGTGGGGGTTTTTTTAACCCTCTTTTCCTACCGGGCCAAAATCCACCACTGGCCCCTTTTTTTACGCCCCTACCCCACCACAGGAAAATGTCAAAAAATCCAACTAAACACACACAAACCATACCATATGGCCCATCAAACTGAAGTTTAAAAAATAACCAGTCAGACGGAGGTACAATACTGAAATTTTTTTCCAATTATGTTAAATTCTAAAACTGATTATGCAACATCGAAGGTGTCGTATGAAATCAACAAGTTTCCAGCTTTGAAAGGTCATAACTAACAAAGTACAACAACAGCATCATTCAAACTTCCCAGGTAGGTTGCCTCAAGTCATGCAAAGAAACGCTGAAAGTTATGTATGTGTAAAGAATAGAAGTGAAAATATGAGACATATACTGAAGTGAGGGGAGCACATTTCTGTTCAATTTAACATTTCGAAGGGGACAGAAAAAAAGCGATGAAATGACTCAAAATCATCTGTCAGTGCTAAATTTTCTTTCACATCCACCAACAGGAAGTCTCTTCTATTATTTCGAAAACATGGATCAGCCGAAAATTTCGTGCCTTTTCATTACTGGATTGGAATTGATAGCGAGCCACTCGAACCGTATTTTGTGACTCTCTGTCCAGCGAGGCCATGTTCGCGAGCCGTGCAGGTCACGGTAGGGAAAGTGTTAAACAATTAATATTGATTACGTAACACATTTACACCAAGAGTCACAGGTATAGAATGCAGATTCTTTTAAAAAAGTTAACCCCCCCCCCCCCAAAAAAAAAACCATAACAAAATCAAAGAACATAAACAACAAGAAGAATGCTGAGACAAAAAATTACAATCCTTCATGGCTTCAGTTACACTGAAAAAGTATTGCTAGCAGTATCACATATTGCTATCGGTGCACTACTGCTATATATTTGCTATCAGAGCACTACTACTATATACATGTATTGCTATCAGTCAGTGCACTGAAACATATTGCTATCTCAGTGCACAAATACGTAACTATTATCAATTATCAGAGCCTTAATCCATACTTCTCTCTCTGGGCACTAACATATATTGCTATCGGTGCACTACTACTATATAGTATATACTGTTATCAGTGCACTACCACATATTGCTATCTGTGCACTACTATATATTGCAATTGGTGCACTACCGCATATTCTTTTCTTAGTGCACTATCACGTACTGCTATCAGTGCACTACCGCCTACATATTCTTTTCTCAGTGCATTACCACATACTGAGATCAGTGCAATAGCACATATTGCTTTTAATGTACATATCTATGTCAATGCACTTCCAAATAATATTGCTATCATCAATGATTGATTGCATTTTCAAAATAAATGCACGTTTCACCAGGCACCCAACCAAGGTTCCAAGGAATATTCCTGGAAGTTTCCCACAACCCTCACACACTTCAAAGTTAAGTAACTGAACGTTGAACCAGAGGTCTGTGGCAAAGAGGGCAGGAATTTTGTTGTCTTTTAAGCCAAGAATGCGAGTTCAACTCCCGTTTAAAGATGATACTTAATTGAATATTTCCATCAACTAGGATTGAGCCCACACAACCCTGAAAAGCAAGGACAGAGTAGTCCACCACAGACTGAGACAGTAGTTAACATTCCATCAGGCTCACCAACATTACATCAAGCTACTTAATTGAAAGTTCTAATGTTGTATGCCCGTGCCCCGAATGACATCATTTAGTTAGTTTTAGTAAGTGTTTTACGGCACTTGCAACACAATAGGGTCATATATGACATCATTTAGATCATTTAGGAGGTGGGATGTTCAGATGACCCTGTCTGTGAGGGCCGACCCGGGCTGAGAGGGATACCATATCTGTCCCCGTTGTTTTAAGCACGAAAAATTCTGAATTTATGCAAACTGAGCCCAAAATGTGAAATTATGCAATTCTGTTAATTTTAGCAAAGAATAATAAAGGAAAATAATCAAAAATTATGCAAAAAATGATCAAATTTGGCTAAATTAAGCAGGGTGCATAAAACCCTGGGAACAGCCACATGCCAACAGACAGACAGAAAGAAGGAGTTTAGTTTAGTCTTAGTAAGGTTTTTACGGCGCTCGCAACTGCATACGGCCATATGAGCGCCAAGGGATGGATGTCAACAGAGAAGTCCAAATGGGGAATCAGGCTTACTCTGCTCACCTCTCTGGCCTCAACAGCACGAAGTTTACTTCGACTATCAAGGCACTCCAGAAATAGTGGGTCACAATAGTGTGACAAACATACAAAAGAAGTAGAGGAGAATGACAATAGTAAGGATGAGGAAAGAAAAAGCAGCAGCTCGCCCTATGTTGTTCCGGCACAGTATGAGCATGACATTGATGAATCAGCCCATTTACCATTCTATTGTGCATAAGAACATGTTAATATCCCCCCCCCCCTTTTTGGGAAAGGCCTAAAGATACTTCAGACAGAAGGATATTCTCAATAAAAAGAAATCTCCCTAAGTGGGAATCAAACTCAAGCCTTCTGCATGTCACAGCAAAAGCGCCTGCAATCACTTTGCCTCAGACACAGAGGTCACACATCAGACTCAGACTGAACTTGCTCAATAAACAAAGAATGTGATCAATAGAAAGACATGATTATTATGAATGTGATCTTGGTAAAAAAAATTATTTCACAGAAGTTCACAGAGCAGTACACCCTCTACGTTTCTCCCCTGAGAAACTGAATACATATAAACAAACTGAATATATGAATAATACAGATCACAGAAATATGCATTAAAAATATAATTTGCCAAATATTTTATGACCAGAAATAAAACTGATAGGTGAACACTTCTGTCACTCACATATTTTTAAAAAATGTCAATTACAAAAACAAGCAACAGCATATCATCACATAATCAACAAAATCTAAAGGATCATTTTAACAAAGTTAAAAAATTTGGTATTTTCTTTTGGGCCAACCAACTTTAACACTTTGCCATCATATTTTGGGGAAAATCTAAAGAAACTGGGAGGTGGTAAACGTCGCCAATCCACGAGATAAGGTGGCAGAGAGTTAAAAGCTCACCTCTCAGTCTCAGCTGTGTTGAAAGCAGCCTTCCTTACAGCAGAGAAAGGATAGTTCTAAACAACCTGTTCTGCACTGAGTGAACACACACAACATACAAATTATAATTATAATTATGAAATTATATAAATCATTAATTTTTCCAAATAAAAATGTTTCTACCAATAAAAATGTTTCATACTGGTTCTTTTATTAATTAAAAGCATTTTCAAAAACAGTATCTTCTGTATTATTGTACTAAAATCACAGCGCTATCACAAATGAAGTATATTGCCTGGTAGGAACAAAATACAGGATAATACGGCCATGATTATAAAAGTATAAATTCTCTCAAAACTTGTCCATAGTCACAATAAGCAGCCCATGTGCCATAAGAAGACATTCAACTTTCAAAACTTTTGCAGTTCGCAACATACACAGATTGAGAGCCACAGCAGAGAGTCATTCACTTCTCCTGGACTTTCTGTACTGACTGGACGAATGGGGCTATTGTTTTCTGTCCCCTCAGTTACCGAAACTAAATACGTCACAGAATTAGCATAAAGTACTTTTTTGTTCTAAACGACTGCATTCATTTAATACGATTCTTAATATGTCTTTCGAATGATCTGATCATTTAAAGTCGATATATAAATTAATAGATTCTGAATTACACTGTTATCATTGTGAGAAAGTATAGTCCAAACGTCCCGTTAGTTACCGTGGAATAACCCTACGACAAAACCACGTTACACAGCGTCCCAATTGAATACCTCATCAGATGTAATGCTGTAGATAGCCAGAAACTTCCCATATACACACACATACCTTTATCGGAATGCTGGAAAAATTTCCTTTATTCCCCTTTGGTTACACCATGAATTTTATTTGTAATCATAACAAATTCTTTACTACAAGTTTTAAAAAAAGTCAAAATCAGACCAAAAAGCTGAAAGAAAAGATCCCAGATCAAAGTTGCATCCCATTTCTTCTTTTGCAATGCACAACACACCCTCCTACAGTAGCATTAAATATAACAATAAAATTAATAATAATTTAATTTTATTATTAAATATATATATAAATATATATATATATTGGTGACACGTCAGCTTCCGTCACTCGCTCCTCTGTTGCCTCAAGAAGAGTACCACCGTCACAGCAGCACTCAGGAAAAAGCCCAGCCAGCCAAACGACTCAAAGCCTAGGTTTTCCAGCATGTAGCCCCCCGCCGTGGGCGAGATGGAACGTATCAAAGAGTTCACCGCCATGCTCAGGCCCAGCATCGCTCCTGAGGAACAGCAACAACAAAAAAAGAAAAAAAGAAATCAATTAAAAATTTTTCAACTATATGTGAGGCATCGTGGTGATATCAAGCGCTCGTCAAAATAACAAAATTGGAGAAACAGGCGTTTTCCCACCAGTTTCGCAATTTTAATCAAATTTTTGTTTTTTTGTTCAACTCTTTTATGTCCAAATAAAAACACATTTCCATGTGAATTATATTGAAAAACATTGATTAAAGGCACACAATATGTAATTTTTCAGTTTTCAAGGACTCTTTAGCTATTGGAGTTACAAAACTGTAGCGGCCATTTTCTCGCTAATTTCACCACTGAAACCAGGCGACCTCACCTCCTTCAATCACAAATATCTCCACTTCTGCTCAAGACAGATGGGCATTTTTTTCATTAAAAGCAAGAACAAGCTTTAAGATGTTACCAAAAACTCCACATCACAAAAATTGACAAGCGCCTGATTCTACAATGTCGTGACACATATCGTTGATGAAATACTGTCAAAGGCCAAGGTCCGATGAAACAGAGTAAATTGATGTACATCATCATCATCCAGTACCAGATTTGTGGCAGACATCGGCAATCATGGTCCTTCATTCATTCCTCTGCTCGAACACTCTTAAAAAAGCTACGTTACCCTGATCTTTCTCCGTTACCCATCTGTTTCTGTTCTGTAAGTAAGATGCTCTGAGCCTACCTCTGTCTTAAATTCTTGAATAAAAGTAGAGATATTTGCTATTGACGACGGTGGGGTTGCCTGGTTTCAGAAGCAAAATTAGCGAGAAAATGGCCACTAAAGTTTGGTGACTTCCATAGCTTAAGAGTCCTTGGAAACTGCAAATTTGCATTTTTTGTGCATTTAGTCAACGTTTTTCCATAAAATCCACACAGAAATATGTTTTTAAATGAACGTAAAAGATGTGGTGCCAAAAAACAAATTTTTTTTAAATTGTCAAACTGGAGGAAAAATGTCAATATCTTCGATTTCATTATTTCGACGAGCACCTGATTTCACCACGAAGTCTTACATATATATATAGACAAAGAACATTACTGTCATAATATGTGAGGCATCATGGTGAAATCAGGCGCTTGTCAAAATAACCAAATTGAAGAAACAGGCATTTTTCCACCAGTCAGCCAATTTTTATCGAATTTTTGCTTTTTGGCTCAACCTCTTTTATGTCCATACAAACCCATATTTCCATGGGAATTATGCTTTTAAAAAAAATTTGATTAAAGGCACGGATGTCATTTTTGTGCTTTCAAGGACTCTTTAACATAAACGGCCATTTTCTCGATAATTTCACAACTGAAACTAGGTGACCTTACCTACTTCAATCACAAATATCTTGGCTTTTATTCAAGACAGAAGGGTATTTTTTTTTCATCAAAAGCTAGGCAAACGAATAAGCTTTCAAACGAAACCAATAACTCCACATGCCTAAAAGTTGAAGAGCACCTGATTCCACCGCGTCATGACATATACGGAGAAGTAACTTCATCCCACTTCCCACAAACTGCAAGGGGGGGGCTCTCGTGACCCAGAGGTTAAGGTGTTCACCTCTCATTCACAGATCCCGGGTTCGAATCTGGGTAGCGACCGAAAAATTTTCTTCTCTAAAATTATCTTCTTTCACCTCCTTTCCTGCTCTCTAGCAATATTCTGTCATCTGCTTTCGTCTCCACTTTCTGCCCCCACGCTCTCACCTCCTTTGCCCCATCCTCTGGGCTCCTGACTCTTTCTGCTGCCTTTCTACTGCTAGTCCTCAGCTCCTTCTTACAGCAGTCTTTCAGCCACACCCCTGATCTTCTGATAGGAGAGATCTACACCTAGCCTTCTCGGACAAGGGCGAAAAATCTTGGAGGTCCCATGTGCAAGTTGTACACGTTAAAGATCCCTTGGTGGTCTAAAATCGATAAGAGTTGGCTTCGATCGCTACCCGAGCAAAATTCCAATTTCCTACCAATTGAATATGTTTAATGTGTCCTGCGCGTTCATATGACCTTATGCAATTGCAAGCGCCATTAAACACTTATCAGAAAAAAAAAAAATTAACAAAACTGCAAGGACTAGGACCTTACCTGTGTCAGAGTCTGGGACAGTGTGGGTTAAGGCACTCGTGGTCACAATGTTCTGGAAGGTGAGACCGGTGATGAGGGGCACAAAGATAATACACATCTGGAAGATGCTGGACGCATACGCCTTGAAAAAAAGAAAAAGAAAAAACATATTATACAGTCAAACCTGCTCTAACGGCCACCTGTATAAGACTACCTCCAAACAATCTGAAATACAGAGTTAAAACTGACTACAGTAGAAGACTACAACAAGAATACTGACCAGCAAGAGGTAGGAAATAGCCAGGATCCCAGCAGACCCCATCAGCAAAGTGTGCTCAGAGAAAGCTTTAGCGGCGTAACTTACACCAACACCTTGAACAATCTGATGAGAATAAAAAGAATTTTAAGTTTTAGTAAGAGTTTTACGGCACTTGCAACACAATAAGGTCATATAAGTGCCTAAGATTAGAAGTGTTACAAAAGAGTAACAAACATAAAAAACAGGAGGAGAGATCAGGACGAAAGATGTTGGAAAGGAAAGAAGGAGCAAACCACACCAGAGCACCCGCCAAAGTAAAATGATGCTAGAACAGCAAAACAGCCAATAATGATTTAATTGCCGATGCTTAAAACTTCCTGATTATGATGCATTTTAGAACTTCAAAAGTTCGTATGAAGTCTTCAAACTCACACACATACACACACACATATGTAAATATGTTATGTTCACAAACACACACACACATGAATATTACATACTCGCACACACAAGCACACATATGTATGATATATACTCACACACACACACATGTATATTACATACTCACATACACACACACAAATACACAGGCCAAGCAATTTCAGTGACAAAGTATTTCAATGGGCAATTCTGGTCACTAGCATGGTCCTTCAGCAAGAAACAACAATCTGAATTTTTTTTTTAAAAATAAAATAAAATTTAAAAAAATCAAAAGACCCTCACAAAAATCATGACACTGTAACATGGTGACCAGTAGCAGTGTGTCAGCATTGACTGCTAAATCGAAAGCCTGATCAGTTACCCTACTTGTGTGACAAATCAAAGAGGAACTGTGACTAGTTTTTTAATAAATTAGAATTGAAACTACGGAATCACTCTTATTTTTAAATGGTTATCTTGACTTTAAAAAACCCAAATCTTTTTCTCAAAACTGCTGTGAAGAAAAAAAGGCATTTTGTCAGCTTACGGCAGTATAAGTCCATTATTCTTTGAGCCAGGTAATAAAGTTGATGACTAAAAAACAACAAAAACCACCAAACACAAAAAGTTACCATGCCCATGACTCCAACATAAGACATGAGGGCACTGTTTTGTTCTGGAGGCAGTTTGAAGATTTCCAAAGTGATGATAGTAAACATACTCTGGAAAATTCCGATGGGTATACCTGAGGGAAACATGAAAAACAAAATATGGGTGTTTTAGTATTTTTCGGGGGGATTTTTTTATTATAAAAATTAAAAATTAAAAAATATATATTTATATATTTTACATTTTTTAAAACAATAATCAAATAAAATAAATTTGTTTAAAAAAAATGTTTGTTTGAGTAAACAGAATAACGAAATTTTAGGAAGATGGGAAAAGAGAGAAAGGATTTCATTTAGCCACCTGAATCCAATGAAGCTAAAGCAAAACTTGCGACTTCCGACAGGTGTTCCTGCAACTCCACATAGTAATTATCTTTATCAAAAGATAATACTAATAATAGATTGCATTTGTATAGTGCAAATTCTGCTCAACAATATGTTACAGGAACAGAAAACAACCGATTTGCAATTTGCACCTTCCTATTCCCACTTAAAAGCAATTTGCACCTTCCTATTCCCACTTAAAAGCAATTCGCTCTATTTCCCCTTCTTATTGGCTCTCAAAAGCAATTTTCACCTTCTTCTTCACTCTCAAAAAAGCAATTTTCCCCTTATTCGCTCTCAAAAGCAATTTTCACCTTCTTATTCGCTCTCGAAAGCAATTTTCATCTTCTTCTCTTCTTCGCCCTCGAAAAAGCAGTTTTCACCTTCTCATTCGCTCTCGAAAGCAGTTTTCCCCAAAGCCACCCCTAAAACACGCTTCATTTACCTGTGCCCAGCTTGATCACCATGAGGAAAAGGGCCCCAGGGGCGGCCAACAGCTGGCCAATCTTGTTGAGGCTGAACACAGTTTCACCTGCACCTGAGGATAGTCCAAAGGAAGGATCAAAGAAGTTCAACCACACATTAACAATTTTTTTTTTGTAGCCAGTGTTTTGCGGCGCTCGCAACTGCATAAGGTCATATGAGCGCACGGGATACATTAAACATTTTCAGTCGGTAGGAAATTTTGAATTTTGCACGGGTGGCGGCCAAAGTCTACTCTTATAGATTTTGGTCCACCAAGGGGTCTTTAATGTGCACAACTTGCAAATGGGACCTCCGAGATTTTTAGCCCTTGTCCGAGAAGTCTAGGTGTAGAAGATCAGGGGTGTGGCTGAAAGACAGCAGTAAGAAGGAGCCAAGGAGTAGCAGTCGAAAGGCTGCAGAAAGAGTCAGGAGTCCAGAGGAGGGGGCAAAGGAGGTGAGGGGGTGGGGGCAGAAAGTGGAGACGAAAGCAAATGACAAAACATTGCTAGAGAGCAAGAAAGGAGGTGAAAGGAGACAATTTTAGAGAAGAAAACGTTTCCGTCGCTACCCGGATTCGAACCCGGGACCTTTAAATGAGAGGCAAACACCTAAACCTCTAGACCACGAGACCCTCCAACTACACATTTGGTCACTTTTAAGCACAAGGGGGCTATCCTGAAAAAATGTTGCTTTTAGAAAATCGAAGGAAGAGCTTTTGGACCCTTGTTCAGCTTCTTTAAAAGACACGGAGAGTTTTCTCTATGTCCAAACAAATATAAACAGAAATGAAACCAAACTTCTCCTATACAAAGGGCAATGCCCACTTTTGGTGTATGTCAAGACTTTTGGAAACCCTCCACATCCGGGTTAGCCCGCTTGTCCTTAAAAGTGACCATTTATGAGGCAGCATGGTGAAATCATGTGTTCGTCAAAATACAGAAATCTGAGAAACAGGCTTTAATTGTAATTTTCCCCCCCAATTCAAAAATGTTTATCGAATTTTTAATTTTTTGCTTTACCTCATTTAAGTCCCAAAAATTCTACTAACACAAAAAAACAAACAAACCTGGCTTCTGCACTTTCTTCACTTGAGCGGGTACGAAAGTGACGATGAGGAGAACGCTGAGCAGAGAGCCAAAACACGCCAACAGCGCCCCTGTCTCCAGGCTGTTCATGTAGGGAAACAAACAAACATTGTTGAATCACACGCATATCCAAACATTCAGGTGCAGTGAAACCAACCACTTTTTGCTCCATAATTGTGGATTCAGCACTCTATTAAGACAAACTGTCTAACTTTGCCCAAAATTTTTATTTGCCAGTGTTGTAGCTTCCACAGAACCTACCCTGAATGAAGTTCCATCAAATTAGCTGGACACCCGTTCAATGAACGGACTCAAAAGAATCGACCGTCAAGTCATTGTGGAATCAGTGCACACGGTTTGTGAACGGAAGCCTCACTTGTTTACAATAGCGTCTTAGAAGACAGACTTTCCCAAGATTAGATCTAAATGAAACTAATGAAAAACTGAAAATTAAACTACAGTGACTTCAGACCCCTTAAAATAACTGTGCACCTTTTAAATGATTTTGAACCGCCGTTAATTGTTTCAAATTCGAAAGTTGAGTGGTTCGGAAGTTTTACGCAAACAAAGTGACAAACTTTCACAATATAATATATATAGATAAAATGACAAAAGGAAAGCTTCTGTTTTTCTATAACTTCTACAAATTCTGAATAAATAAACGTTTAAACAAATTACTGCGGAGGAAGAAAAGCTTTCATTTTCCAGAACTTACCTAAAAAACTTGGACACCAGCCCACCGGCGATGGGCCCCACCACCATCCCTATGCCATAGGACAGGCCAAGCTTTCCCAGGGCTGCCGCTCTTTCTTTGGGATTGCAGACGTCGGTGACGATCATCTGACCACCTGCCAAATGACCACCACACAACCAACGAATAAATAGAAAATGAATAACAAAATGAATGATGAATAAACTAACACCTACATATATAAATAATTATATAACATTTATATAGCGCATTTCCAAAAAAAGTAGCTCAATGCCCTACACATTGGAATACCCATTTTCAAAACCTTTCTTACTACTTCCTTTCTTCTCATGCAATATATACTTGTGCACACACACACACACACACACACACACACACACACACACACACACACACACACACAGACTACTTTCATTCTACAACTATAATTTTAAAAAATAATGCTAAAAGCTTTTGGAGGATAGGCCTGAATGAACAGAAAATGCGCAAGATGTCTTAAATAAAAAACACTCATATATAAATCTCTTCTGTATCAGGTAAACATTCAAAGAAGAAAAAAAAAAGTTAAAATCTACACTGCCGTAAGCTGACAAAACTAAAAAGCCATATGATTAATCAATCGCCAATACCTTGCATAGCGTGCATGAATACTGATGGCAACCTCGATATAAACAGAAGAGTCATGTTGGATGACAGATAGAGCAGGAAGTACGAACTGGCCGCTGAAAGGTAGGCCAGGATCATGGCCACGCGACTTCCAAACAGATCGCCAAAACGGCCAAACAGTGGACTGCCCGCCAACTGGACCACAGCGAATGTCGTCTGGAGGTAGCCGAAAATCACGGGGTCTGCTCCCAGACGTTTAGACAGATACTGAAACGAAATTGAATTGGAGTCCACAGGGTAAAAGATCAAGGGGAAGACCACTTGGAACCTGGAGAAGAATCACAGAAATTGATGTACAGAAAAGAGGGAAGACATGGAATAATATCAAGAGGTTAGCCCAGGATAGAGAAAGGTGGAAAGTGTTTGTCCGTGGTCTATAACCTGGCGCAGGTTGAGAAAAGCAATGATGATGATGAAATGATGAAATGAAAAAAGTTTGGCTACGCATAAAGTTGACAAAACATTCATTTGTACGGGGTGTCCTAAAAAAAAGGGTCCAATTAAAGGGTAATAACTCGGTCATCTCTATACAAATTAGACTTCCAGTATTTTCAACATTCCATATCTCCTTATGTTGAATTTTCGTGAGTCAATCTTGAGTCAAGTTTAAAAAAAATTAAAGTCATTGATTATACTGATACCAGATTAACATGTCACGGAAAAAGATTGCATAAACATTCATCAAACCACATCAGACAAGCAAAAGTACAGTGTCTAAAAAAAGGGAGCCATTTAAAGAGGGGGAAAACTCAAAGTAGCCTACTTTGCACCTAACTAAGTCATCATTAACAGAACTTTTTACCAATGAAAATCAACCCAGGGGACGTCAAGTTATTCAATGTGAAGAAAATCAATTGACGTGGTCAAGGAGTATTAAAGTTTTAACAAATTCAACCAAAACTGAATACAACACAATCTTTACTTCTTAACACTTTGTAGTCACACAGCCAGCAGTACAAAATACACCATCTGGTCACCCAGCCAGGAGAGCGACTGCAACGGACTTCTCAGGCCTGCGCCACGTGACCGGAACAGATAATTTTCATCAGCGCATTATAGCACCAAGGGATCGCAAAGTGTTAAAATTATCCCGCTACTGGGATGTGTTCATAACCCCTTCGTTGCTGAGACGTATCCACCAACTTTGTACAGGCAAGATAAAAAGTTCATGCGAGAGAGACAAGGCCATAGTATTTTTCCCCTTTAAAGAAATAAAACAGAACTTCACAGTCGTAATTACACCTCCTTGTACTACCCTGTAAACTGGTAAACAAATCATAGGAAGAGAACCAGTTTTGGAGAATATTAACCAGTATGTCAATACAGCAGTGAAGAGGTTAAATGGATCTTTAAGGTGTTGAGTCAAAAAACAAAAATTCGATAAAAATTGCCAAACAGACAGAAAAATCCCAGTTTTTTCCATTTCATTATTTTGACGAGTGCCTGATTTCACTACGATGCCTCACATATAGCAGTACAAACAAAACCTTTACAGTATGTTAGTGTTTTAGCACCCTATAAAAATGGCAGCTTGCACTGTATGCTTTTCCAAGAAGATAAGATTGTTTCAGAATGCTATCAGATCTGCTGGGGTAATGAGATTATAAAGCTCATACAACTTGCTGTTGAGTGGGAATTTGCACTCTATACAAATGTGAAGCGTGCTGATAAAATGAGTTACTTCTCGGATTCGAGCCCTATGGAAATAGAAACATCATGCTTATAGGTGAAGTTTTTACAATTTACAAGTATGAAATAATAAAAGTCACATTATACTTTAATAATAAGGCATCAATTAAGAAAATCTCTAAATTTGACCCTAGTGTCAATTTTTTGGCCAATATCTCCATTAATTGTGGATTACGAGAAATAACTAATTTTGTTAGCACGCCTCACAAATGCTATCTATTCTTCTTCTTATTATTATTACTACTACTCACCGGGAAGACAGCATTCTGAATCCAGAAGCAGGTCGAGTACAGAAATATATTCACATGGGCCACAAGAACAATCTTGTTAAAAGAGTAGCCGGCTATACGAACAGTCGCCGCTTGAGACACCTCCGCCGACTCCTTCTTGCTGTCCTCGTTGTTGGAGAAGGACATGTCGTTATAAGTCTTTGTGTCTGACTGGGTGGGCAAAGATTCCGACGACATCTGAGATGTTGGATCGTTCTCCTGCGAGGAGCCCTCTTTGGCAGTAGATCTTAAACGTGTACTATCATCCATGTCTGCAAATTTCTTTTTTCAACAAATAGGTGTTCTGAAAATTCTGTAAGGTAAAAAAATTTTTTCGCACATGATATCTGTTCTTTCTCATGGTAGATTCAAGAGAAGTTAAAAAATAAATATTAGAATTCATTTTCAAAGCAAAATGTCACATGCTAAAAAAATGTACTAGCTACACATTTATGTCCTGATACACATGCATAAAAATGAGTTGCATCCTATGTTATATGATATAAACTAAAATCTTGAAATTTTTATCGAGAGAGGCCAGTGTCTGTGTGGTGTGGCAGTTAGGTGCATCAACACTGTGAACAGAAAATGTGTGAGCTCGATTCTCATGTGGGGAAGACTTTTATTATATTGAGTATCTCTGTCTTTCTGCTGGGGCAGTGTACCCCTCTCAGTTTATGGCGACCCCAGTGCTTTCTTGTCGTATCTCCATTTTAATAACAGTGAAAACATTTCATAACAAAGAGTGAGCCTAAGACGATATCCCAATTTCATTGTTTAAAAAAATGGACATATGACAAGAAAGCACTGAGGTTGTGTATGTTGGCACTGGCAGGCAGAGTTCTCTCTCTCTCTCTTCTGGGCACTGTGGTGTCATAAGTGGTCAGCGATGTGGACAGCACGTAGGAACGCAATTCTCGCTCGGGGGTCCTTAACACTTTGCAGTCACACGACCAGCAGTACAAAATACCCCATCTGGTCACCGAGCCAGGAGAGTGACTGCAATGGACTTCTCGGCACCAGGTGACCGGAGCGGATAATTTTCACCGTCGCGTCACATTCCGCCAAGTGACCGCAAAGTGTTAAAAAGTGCTGTACACGGGTCACTGAAATGTCCCACCAGCAGACGTGGTTTGGCCGGCAGAGTTGGAGCAGCAAACCTCCTTAATGATCTAAACTGCACCGAATAGTGAGTTAAACACCCATAAAATTACATTATATTACAATTACCGAAAGATGAGTTGGACTTCTAATTACTGAAACCACAATAAGTCAGAAAAGAATTCTTCCCTCCGCAGTAGACACAGGACACAGATTGCTCGAGTCAAATCCAACGACTGCTCTCGTACTGTATCAAACCAAGTAGAGCAATATTCTTTCTAGTCAGGTGATAAACAGTCACACTCAGCTCACTGTCTCTTTCTCTCTCTGTCTGTCTGTCTCTCTCTCTCTCTCTCTCTCTCAGATCTATGCAAACACACTTGAAGCTTTCGAAGGGTAGCTTGAATATTCACAGGAATTATTCATGATGACAGTTGTTATGAGACAGTACGCGAAACGAGTAGGGTAGACTAAACAAAAATACGTTGGATTTTTCCGAATTGGGCGTAACAAAAGGGCCTCACATTCAGCATCCATATCTGTGGACAAATAAATTACAAGGCCAGCTGTTACAGATCCATCATCATAGATGTAAGCCAGTCTAATTTTGGGGCACATCTTGACGCTTTCATGACTGATTACAATAAAAGGAAATCAATGAGGACTGCACACCTCTAGCAGGGAGCACAGTCCACACTTGTGGACAAAGACTACAGAAATCAAGTAAGTCTCGGTCTGTATCTCTCTGTCTATCTGTATATCTCTTTGTCTGTTTGTTTGTCTGTCTGTCTGTTTGCAGATCTGCATGTGTGTGTCTGTCTGTTTGCTCATTTGTTTTTAGATTGCTTATCTGTGGTCTGTCTACTGTCTGTCTGTCTGTGCGTGTGTGTGTGCGTGTGTGTGTGCGTGTGTGTGTGTGTGTGTGTGTGTGAGTGTGTGTGTGTGTGTGTGTGTCTGTCTGTAGATGTGATTGTACATCTGTCTGTCTGTCTGTGTGTAGGGTTACAGATAGGTTAAACACTTAAGGCACATTACTGCAACTTAGTAATAAGCACGGTCTTTAACAGGGAACCAATGATATTCAATGTAGCTGTAAAAGCAACGGCGTTGTGTGTTCTCTGATAGACCTTTTGAGAACAACTCTCGCAGCTTGGTTCAGGAGGGTTTTTTTGCATTTAATCCAACAATTCTGTGGTATGTTTATAAGGGTAATGAGTTGCAATTGTCAGTACGAGATAATACAAATGATGACATTTAGTGCCTTATGAAATCTCTCACTTTAAAAAAGTGTCATTTGTGCATTTTTTCTTTTTTCCAAGGTATCATTTCAAACATCCTTTCTATGGCTGTGAATGCTGGACAATCACTAAAGACACAGAAAATAAAATACAAGCAACAGGTGGTTTCTTAGGAGACTGCTAAGAATATCTTAGAAAGAAATCTCAGAAATTGAGTTTCTTAGGAAACTGCGGAGAATATCTTGGAAGGAAAAGAAATCAAATGAGGTAGTACTTGAAGCCCACGTGGGATGCTCGCCAATAAAAACAATCAAGAAAAGGCAAATGCAGTTTCTAGGACACCTGAATAGACATAAAGGCCTTGAACATCTTGCTCTCACTGGAAAAACTGAAGGCAAAAGAGGCAGAGGTAGACCCAGAGCAATCTACTTGGACAGCCTAAACAGATGGGTGAAAGGGAAAGACCAACAAAATGTAATTTTTTTAAGAGCATCCGAACAAAGGAATGAAAGGAGAACCATGATTGCTAATGTCTGTCGCAGGTATAGCACTTGATGATGATGATGATCACTTCAAACAGGGAATCCCCTTGTGCAGTAAGACATGTGTGTGTGTTGAAGGTGTGACTCTTTTGTTACTCGTAAAACTTAATTGGGAAAAGTTCAAAGTATGTATTGTGTATGCCAACAAAGAGAGAAATTACGTCTTTCTTCCGAGTAGAGTGAGGGTCCCAAAACAACAACCTGTCCAACACAACCATGCCCATTATATTTTGCTTAAAAAAAACATCTTTTCTAAAAAGGTGATCAAGCAAATCTCTCATCACACAACATAATGCCATAAATTATATGATTAGTATTAGGCCCCTGATACTCGAGACAAGCCATCAATATCCATTCCCCTGTTGTTATAGTAAGCCCCTCTTCTTATGAATGAACGAATCATTCAACAGCAAATATAATATGTGCTTTATAAACTGTATTTTATTACCTCAGCAGACACTAAGAAACACTCTCGGCTTCCCGGGAAACATACAGTGCACTGATTAAAAGCACTCAAAAACTAACAACCTGACAAGATCTTTTGCTGTTTATAGCCGGGAACCTATTCCCGCATGAGTGAAATGAAAATTAATGTAAAGTACCATTTCTCTAAGGATACAACACGTCAGCCCCCTGATGGGATTGAGCCAATGACCTTACGGATGAGAGTCCATGAGCCAAACCACTTGGCCACCAATGCCATTTATAAATGAAAAAGAAAAAGAAACAAAAATAAGGAGAGAAGGTACAGCTTTACTTTCTTCTTCCCATGACTATTCTAGCTGCCTCATTAAGCTAATCTAAGCCCCCACCCCCACTAATTAAATAATCACAAAACAAAATTTAATAAGTGTAGAAAAGTATTCTTTAAATAGACCTTCTAATCATTTATTTATATATATAATTATATATATATATATATAATATATATATATATATATATATATATTAGATATGTTCTAGTGAATGACTCAGCTAAATTTATGCAAGTTTTTTAAATATCCAGGTCTTACAACATAGGCCTATTTAGTTTTCATCTTTTAAGTTGTCAGGATTATAATCCGGTCTTGACCCCCCCCCCCCCCCCCCCCCAAAAAAAAAAGAAAGACAAAAAAGATAACTCGTATTTTTTAAATCTAAAAATGGTCCCCCTTGATTTACTGCGGCTAAGCCAAAACTAAAATTCAACCACCAGAGTGCAGATCTACTTTAATGATTTGATTCGCAAAGCCGCTCTGGCATGACTGACCGAAGACGAATCAAGCCCGAAAGTAGGCTTAAATACGGGGTGCCCATTACGGATGGGATTGGCAGGTCGAGCTGATCGCCCAACTCAGCCACCTGAAAACAAACTGGTTTAGAAAGAGTCTGCGAGTCGGGCACGTTTGTTTTCAGGCAACCCGAGTCGGGTGATCTGCCCAACCCGCTGTTCCGTAGTCTGGCGTAGTGGACACCTCGTGTCGTATGAATACAGGGTGCCCATTAGATCTAAATCTATGGCTGCATCGGGCCAATCGCCCAACTCGGTCGCCTAACCTAAAACGAATTCCAACCTAAAAACTGAAAGCCAACACACGTTTGGTTCTGAGGCCACCGAGTAGGGTGATCAGCCCAACCCAACGATCCCATCCGTAATGGGCACCATGTATTAGCCTACTTTCCGGCTTGATTCGTCTTCGATCAGTCACGCCGGCGCGGCTTTGCAAATCAAATTATTATTATGAGGCTAAAAAAAAGCCAGTGGCAGTGTGATACGATACGACAATAATACGTCGATGGCGTCGATCTCCAAAGGTCTCCAATGTTGATGCTGGAGATTTAAATAAGATCTAATCTAATTCTTTTAAAAACAAACCTTAGCTTTATCGAGACCAGAACAAGTCATTTCAGAAGACCCTTTACTTCAGGGAAGACTAAAGAACACGTTGATAAAGTTGAAAATAGCTTTGTCAGACCAAAACAAACTAGGCCCCTTTTACAACAAGTAAACGGAAGTTGTTCGTGGGTGTGTTTCCTCAGTCATAGGTGGAGTTCGACGATAGGCTAGGCCAGTACAAGAGAAAAGTAAACAGCGAAATAGGATGTCCACGAATGTTCCCTTGTTATTGAAGGAACCCCCGCCCATTCTTCCCGATCAGCTTCTAATTTCTAATAATTTATATGACGATGAGTATTTAAGTTAAATAATTGAATTTTGATATGTTAATGTAAATCAATCTCATCAAAACAAATAGATGAATGTCTCCAGAAGTGGTGCACATAAAATATGACCCCCAAAAATCTCCAGGTGTTTACATTGTTGGAGGCCTGTGACCCCTTTGAAGTATCTTGAGACAGCCCATTCACCTTTGCCAGCTGGATGTTGGTGCACAGTTGTGCACAGTGTCGGTGCAGTGCTACGTTGATGAATGCTTTTTGGGCTTTGGAATTGCAATCACAGAGACAATGAACTTGGTGACCATGAGTTGGTCGGGGATAGTTAACCATGCTTTCTTCCTGTATTTTCTGTTTTCCTTGCACGGCATTGCTGCAAGCAGCAAAGACCTCCAAATCAAAACAGAGGTAAGACCATCAACTTCGATTCTTTGCTCACTCAGAAGGCTGACATGGCCGTGTTTTTGGCCTTTGGCTAGGCCTGCACTTCAACTTCCTTCTGGATCATGAACACAATAGACAGACGACTGGGCGTTAACTAGCGGTGACTGTGCCTGAAGTAACATACTTGATTACAATGATGCATTATGATGCAGATAGATATTGAGTTAAAGTGATCCGTGTGATCAGTGCTCCAGGCTCGACTTGCTTTCCAAATTCCAGCCTCGCTTTTCCAACTTGCTCTAGTCTAGTCTGTCTAGTCTCTGTTAAAACACCACTTAGCCCTATCTATGTTATTATTACAAGAAATGTGCTAGAGTTTTGAATTGCTAGATCTAGATCTAGTGCTAGATATTGATCTCGCCTAAATTCTAAGTGATGCTTTTGCCTTAAATAATAGAGGGAAATGTGAAGTGCACACATCACAATAATCACATTTAGAAATCTAGTGCTTTGTACCCCATTCCTTAACTTTTTGCAAGTGAAAGTGGCTATTCTCTGGCGTCGTTCCGGTCAATAGATTGAGGGCTATTATCCGGCGTCATGTATTATTGTATAGGGGGGGGGGGGGGGCGTGGCATATTAATTTCACACCACCGGCTACCCAGAAAAGCTTCAGTGCTGCTCGAGCACTTTCACACTCACTGGTGAGAGATTTCACACCCACTCCACCCTGACCACCTGCACCGCTCCGAGAGAAAGCAATTTTTTGTTTCATTTCCTCATTAGGCAGGTTTCCGTTTTATAGAGAGGTAATTATAGAGGAATTTATCAAGAGGGTGAGCAGGGAAATTCTGTTGTCAGTTTCAAGTTTCGACTGTATATATATGACAATGCATGACCATTAGGAAATACCATGAAAAATTTTTGTGTACAGTAGCACGATGCAAGAGAAGATACTAGGTTGTAAACGTTTTAATTTATTTTTGCAAAATTTAAATAAATGTGTGTGTGCAAATGAGTGTGTTGTTGGGTATCTACCAAGGAGAACCAGTGGTTTCAAGGTTTTGCAGATCATTTAAAAAAATCTTTTTTCCTTTTCTGTTGTTTCAAGTATGAACCGGAGGAATGTTCAGAGAAGTCAGCAATGGGAGACACTGTGGCAGTCCATTACACGGTGAGTAATTACAAACTATTGTCATTTCATTTTCGCACCTGTGTCTCTCTCTCTCTCTTTCTCTCTCTCTCTCTCTCTCTCTCTCTCTCTCTCTCTCTCTCTCTCCCTCTCTCCATGTCTCTCTCTCTCTCTTTCTCTCTCCCTCTCTCCATGTCTCTCTCTCTCTCTTTCTCTCTCTGTCCATGTCTCTCTCTCTCTCTCTCTCTCTCTCTCTCTCTCTCTCTCTCTCTCTCTCTCTCTCTCTCTCTCTCTGTCTCTCTCTCTCTCTCTCTCTCTCTCACTTTCACAAACCAACACACACACACAGAGTTGGAGCTACAACGGCAACAACATGTGTGTATAAGAATAAGCAGCCACTTTCCACTCTCCTATTTGTACATTTTTTTCTGAATGATGGTACTTTTTAGATGACTACCTGTCCAGTGTTGCCATGGCCACTGTATTCTATCAACCAATAGTCCTGTAGACTCTTGTGAATGTGGGTTGATTTTCATTGATTTGTTTATGTCATAGGTTTTTTTTAGAGCGTCTGACATTAGCGGAAAGAAGCATTAGAGAACATTGTAACAACAGGAAAGTTTGATGGAAAGAGAGGTAGAGGCAGACAGAGGGAAAAGATACTGGACAAGATGACAACATGGCTGGGAGCAGCAAGAACAACAGACACCATTGCTGCTTCGAAAGACAGATGGAAGTGGAGGTCCATGATCGCCCACGCCAGTCGGCAAGGCACCGGATGATGATGATGACATTTTCTTAATGATTTATTGAAAGAGCACCAAGTGTCTATATTGTTTAGGTGCACTTTTTCCCTTTGGTAGGCCTATGAGGAAAAAAAAAATCGCATGTCCAGACTACAAGCATTGGAGAATTTGTTTTACTATGAAACACTTACACATGTTTTATGTTAGAACTGTTCTCTTTCCCAGGGTTATTTGGAAAATGGAAAAGTCTTTGACTCTTCCATTAAGCGGAACCGTGACCCAATAGCTTTCACTCTTGGAAGAAAGCAAGTTATCGATGGTGAGTCTGCTCTCTGATGACATTGTGGTGGCTTAAAAATCTTGCTCGTCTTTGGTGGGTTGTTGGCAGGTGCCCTGGTGTGGTTTGCTTGTTCTTTCGTTTCTTTCCTCATTATCTGCCCTCCTTCTTTTTTGTGTTTGTTACTCTCTTGTAACACCTCTGATCTTCGGCACTTATTATATGACCTTATTGTGTTGCAAGTGCTGTAAAACACTTACCTTTACTAAAACTTGCTTGTCTTTTGGATGGCTTATTTAGCCATAGTAAATGATGTGTGATATGTCATGTGATGAGTTGATGAAGGGTTGATGATATAACTTTGAAACTTTTTTTGTGTGCATATATATATTTTTATATATATATATATATATATATATATATATATATATATATATATATATATATATATATATATATATATATATATATTATGTAAGGCTGCATTTTCGTGATAGTGTCAAATTGTGAGATCTTTGGCAGATTGTGAGTGATGTCTGTTTGTAGTTGTAACATCTTTGTTGTAGGATAAATTCTCTTACACACAGATTTGATGGCAAAACTAGTGCTATCAAAAAATTCAATATATAAATGTCTCTTTACTCCAACAATCAGATGGTGGTGGTCTAGTTTTGGTTACCTCCTTCTTGCTCTTGTCACAAGACGTTGTCTGTCGTTTGAATGTCACTGCAATTTGGTGCCATTAGATATTCTGTCGTGATGTGTATTAACCCTAGTCTTCTGGATGGTCCGATTTCCCTAGAAGCCTGTAAGGGGGCCTCTCAGACCCCACTATTTATCCTTTGTATTTTATGGATAAACTTGGTGGTTGACCATCATTTACAGAAACTGAAACACAGAAACGTTGAAACAAAACACCCAAAACTACACATACTGAAATAATCTGTTTAACGAACACATTTATTGAACTTTATATATCATATATTAGTTGGTGAACAACTTTGAATGAGGTTAGACTGAAGAAATTTATGCAATTTTTTTTACTAATGATTGTGGGTCGGTCATGTCATGAGCTTGCTGTTTTTATTGCTGAATAATGAGATTGAATTTAATAATAATAATAATAAATAGCATTTGTACAGTGCATAACCCTGCTCAACAGCAAGCTCTATACGTTTTACGTAAACCCTATATTATTACCCTAGCGGACCATAGAAGAACACTCAGAAACATTCTCAGCTACCCAGGAAGCATACAGTGCAAGCAGCTGATTATGCGCTCAAACACAAACTGACAAGATCTTTCACTGTTTATAGCTGGGTACCCATTCCCACCTGGGTGAAGTGAGGAAACTTCATGTAAGGTGCCTTTCCCAAGGACACAACATGGGCCCATGACGGGATTCGAACCCACGACCTTGCGGTTGCGAGTCCGAGAACCTAGGCCACCGACGCCACTAGCTGATTTAGTTGACAAAATTAGATTGATATTGTCTAAATTTGTCAGTCTCTTATATCTTCCTCCTCTTAGAAGGCTTGACCTGACAGATCCTCTCTGACCTTAGGACAACTTTTTTTGCGAAAAAGTCATGGCTTTATAAATTTTGTCGCTTGGGTTATAAGCACGGGTGAGTTACCATTCTTTATATCTATGTCTCAAGAAAGGAATTATGTGCTCTTTCTTTTTTGTATAATAATCTGGCATTACCGTGGTGTTTCGACAGGATGGGAGCAAGGTCTCGTTGGAATGTGTGTTGGGTGAGTTTTGGTTACGGTTTGTTTTTTGTTTTTACCACAATAAACCCCATCCTCACGTTTTCTTGTGACTTTAACTAAATGGTTGTTTTAAGTTAATCAGTTAATCACCCTCCCAAACTTAATGTTGGTAATTGCAAAGGTGGAGCAAGTAATTTGTATTCACTTGTATTATGATGTTGTGTAAGAATTTTACTGTTTTCTACTGAATTTTGTGAGCAGTTTATATATTTTTAAAACTTTTGTCATGCATAAATATCTTTTATAAAGCCTGAGCTATTTTCTCTTTTTAGTTACAAAAGGTAAGAGGTCTCTTTTATCACTCTTGTTTACCCAACAAAATCCATATATAATGATATTTCTGAGCCTGTGTGTTAGTTTCTGAATCTCCCATAAAAGCTGTGTTCTCTATGTCTCATAAAGGCTGTCTTCTCTGATCTCTCTATCTCTATCTCTCATAAAAGCTGTACTGTCTGCTCTTATGATCTCTCATTCTCTATCTCTCATAAAAGCTGTACTGTCTTCTCTTATCTTTCATTCTCTATCTCTCATAAAAGCTGTCTTCTCTGTCTCTCCACCAGTGAGAAACGACGCCTTGTGATTCCCCCACACCTCGCCTACGGTGAATCCGGATACCCTCCCGCTATACCACGTAAGATTTTGGCAGAATGCCACCCATTGTTTCCATGTAGCAGCTATGATTCTGGAAACAAAAGGTTTTCTGACAAATTAAAAAACAGTTAAATGAATAGCATTTATTGTATAGATTTAGTGCATATTCTACGGTCAACATCACGTGCCTTGCCATGCTACGTTTTCTGTTACAAAGACTTTAGGTTGCTCCTTCTTTCCTATCAAACGCCTATTATCCTGATCTTTCCCCCTTCATTTTTGTGTTTGTTACTCTCTTGTAACACCCTCTAATCTTCGTCACCTAGATATATATTGTTGGTCCTGATTTTTTCCCCAGATCCCGATTTTTTCCCCTCCCCTTGCGATCCTGATTTTTAGATTTCATAGAGTTGCAAGTCTGTAAACATGTCCCTTAACTCTTTCACTACCGCGCGCCGTGTTTCACGGTGGCTCATGCTACTCCCAACACTGGACAACTAGCTGTGTTTTACGGCTCACCACTTCCTGCTTCAACACCATAGGCCTACCTACTTTTATAATAAATCAAAACTGAAATCTCAAGTGGAAGAATGATTTTTTTTAGCATCATGTTAGGTCATTATTTCCCCTTTTTTTTGGTGTAATAATACATGTGGCTGATATTGAAAATTGAATTCAAAATATTTTAATTTGTCTGAGGGTAGGCAGAATCAGAAAGTAGGTCACAGATAGGGCCCGCCCGGTCACGGTGAGGAAAACCCCGTGGTAGTGAAAGAGAGAAATGTCACTGTTCCTTTCAAAGACTTACATATATATTATATATATATATATATATATGTATATATATATCTCATCTCACCCCTGTTTGTGGGTGGTTGGCGGGTGCTCTGGTGTGGTTTGCTCCTTCTTTCCTTTCAAACATCTATCCTCTTTATCTCTCCTCCTTCTTTTTTGTGTTTGTTACTCTCTTCTTGTAACACCTCTAATCTTCGGCACTTAAGTGACCTCATAGTGTTGCAAGTGCCGTAAAACTCTTACTAAAACTTTTTTTTTTTAAATAAAATTTTAAGACTTACTTACATGATATATATAATATCTCATCTGACCCCATTTGTTTGCCCGTCCTGTCCCATCTTCTTTGATTCAGCCCAGGCCACGCTGCTGTTTGAGACGACCCTGGTGAGCATCACCAAGAACTCTAGCAGCAGCCCCTACCAGGTAGAGGACGTCCTGAGCCTGGTCAAGGTGCTGGGCCCACCCCTCGTCATCGGCTACCTCTGCTACTACATGTACAGCAAGTACAAGGAAGAGGCGCAGATTGCCAAGAGCCTGAAAAAACAGAAGAAGAAGCGGTGATGTGTGTGCTCTCATGTTGCGGATGATAGCTCGTGTTTGGTTTTTGATT
>NW_004798037.1:193223-210203 GCF_000002075.1 Aplysia californica | reverse complement strand
TGTTTTTCTTCTATATTTGGACTATTTATATATATGTTGGTTCTTTCCATTTGGAGAACTTGATGAACAAACATAACAAGTGACTGGGAAAGACCTGGATAATTTTTTGGGGTTTTTTTTTTGGGTGGGGGGGGTTTGTTTTAGCTTCTGGCCCAGGCCGTGCTCATCAATGTCTGGCTCAGATCTGGTTGTTTAAAAAGAGAATCATTGTTGGTGAAGGGGCTGGTGAAGCTGCAAGTTTTATTATAACAAAACATTTTTATTCTTTTAAAGATCTCGTCTTCATGCCTCTGGTCAGCTGATTTGTTGACCTCTCCTTATTACTGTCTGCCCATAAGTATAGTGCAGGGATGTTCGAATTCGACTTTGCCGTCACTCCTGTCTTAGATGCTTCTCTTGTTTCTTTTTTTTTTTTATTCTACGCGGAAGCCAAAGAGGTTGCTGTGATTAAAGAATGGAAATTTTAAGAAGTAATTAAACTTAAAAGTTAATGTCTGCCTTGCGGCAGTAAGTCAAGAGTCATCATGAAGTTCAGGAGGGATTTTGAGGAGTAGCATGAAGAGGGTTTGTTTTTTTCCAACACTAATTGGATGCGTCTTTCATTATATATAATATGTTGTTTTACTTTGTAGGACTACAGCTGACGAGTTTTTAATCTTTGCAAGGGATAGTGGTAAAGTTAGTATTATAAAAATAAAGCTGTTCATTGTGTCAATTCTACCGAAGCTGAGCAGACATTTTTACATACGGTACAGTCAAACCAGCCTTAACCCTATCCGTACGCCCTGGGGTCTTTTTGTACCCCAGGGGTTGTATCCTTCACATTTAAGAAAACTTCTAGTGCGAAGATCTCTTTGAAACTTTCAGTATTTCTCAAAAAATCATTTTGACAGACTGCTATGCAAAGCATACGGATTGGATTAACCTGTTAATTTCCTCTTTGGAAAGTGGTGGCACAGAGCTCCCCATGTCGTATGGATACGATTGTAAAACTGGACGTACGGATAGGGCTAATGGTCACTTATAGTCAGTTTACTTTGAATATCAACAAATGGCGTCTCTTCAATGATTTCAACCATGGCATTAACTATCCAAAGATCAATGGGCTTTATATGAGATTCACATGTTCAAGTGGATGCAATAACTTCATGCTGCCGTCAGTTGTAGTTAGTGTTACTTTCACTAGATCTAGTAGTAATATTTTCTAGTAATATATTAATATCACTCTTAGCACTTACAGTACCGTAGGCAACTTAAGTCATACGGTATCGTTGACGACTTTAGTTGCCAGGCCGTAGCATGTGCTCATTATCTCTGGCGACTCAAGTCGCTGAATTGATTGGGCACACTAAATATAATTAACTAACGAACGGACCCACTGCACTGAAATAAATACCAAAGGCAGTCACTCCATATGATAGCTGAATGGTTGATGAACCTCCGAATTTTAAAACATGTTTCTTGGGCTGTGAAGGTTTTTTTTAGTTCGAAAAAAATTCTACCATGGCTTCAGCAT
The DNA here is from genome assembly GCF_000002075.1 of Aplysia californica. Classification (NCBI taxonomy): domain Eukaryota; kingdom Metazoa; phylum Mollusca; class Gastropoda; order Aplysiida; family Aplysiidae; genus Aplysia; species Aplysia californica. The sequence goes on along the minus strand of NW_004798037.1, from coordinate 208,687 downwards.
TCTAAACTGAGGCGGTACTATTTTTCACTATATTTGTATTTGAGCCTTCGGTACTGTGGGTGTTAAGAGGGACATAATGTAATGTATGTTGCCATAGAAAACTTGCTGACTCTGCTGTTTCTCAATTTTAACGTTTTCATTTTATGAGAAAAAAGAAAAGATGATGCTCAAGAGTGGTAGGGAGGAAAGAGAACGAGAGAGAGAGAGAGAGAGTGAAAGAATTTATGTGTTTGTAATGAGTACATGAAAGAAATATATTTCATGAATGTAACTGTGTGCACTAAAGATATATTTAATGCTTATATCTATTTTTTAGTATGCAACATTCGCATATTATATATATATATAAATATATAAAATATATTATATTCCTTTATCCGACTACTACCTAGCCTATACATAACATCATTTTCTCACAATAATTATATATTTTCATTGTATTCTTTTGAATTTTCACGATACATAGGAATAGGGCATTAAATATATATATATATATATATATATATATGCTTAAATACGTACATATATATACATGGGGGAAAATGGCATCCACAAATGCCTTGCTTTTGGCCGCTTTCAAATGGTTGCCTCAGTACTATTCTGTCCAACAAAGTGCTCTGTTACTTAAGTAGACTTTTTTTTTTTATAGTATAGGGTTTTACGGCGCTCGCAACTGCATAAGGTCATATGAGCACCTAGGGGTGGGTGTCAACAGGGTGTCTTTACAGGGAATCAGACTTAGACTGCTCACCTCTCTAGCTTCAACAGCACAAGGTCTGCTTCGACTATCAAGGCACCTCTGAAATAACAGGTCACAAGAGAGTGACAAACATACAAAAGAAGTAGAGGGAAATGACAATAGTAAGGATCAGGAAAGAAAAAGCAGCTGTTCCCTGTTGTAGATCAGGCACAGTTATGAGCGTGACATGAGTCAGCCCATTTACAATTCTACTATGCTTGAACGAGAAATGTCCCCCCTTTGGGAATGGCCTAAAAAAACTACAGTCAGTGGCACTGCCCCGGTGGGTTTAGTAGACTTTAGACAAAATAGGTCTGAGGTGACGAAGTCTGAACTGCCTTCAACTCAGCCATGAATGCCCGCCTGCACTTGGTCAAACGATTCAATTGTCACTTTTAAGGACTAGTGAGCTAACCCAGATCTTGGGGTTTTCTAGAAATCTTTACCTGCACCTAAAGTGGGGCATTGCCCTACCTATAGGAGAAGTTGGGTTTCGTTGGTGTGTATATTTTGTTTGGTTATAGAGAAAACTCTCCTTGTCTTTTAAAGAATGTGAACAAGGGGCAAAAACTTTTATCTTTGATTTTCTCAAAACAACATTTTTGGGATAGCCCCCTTGTGCTTAAAATCGACCAAATTGTCATTACTCCAGCGGGGCGTCACACATTTATCCCACTGAATATGATAAGATCTATATGTGAGAGAGTGTGGTGAAATCGGGTGCTCGTCAAAATATTGAAACTGAAGAAACTGGCATTTTCCTGCGGGTTTGGGAATTTTAATAGAATTTTGGGGCTTTTTTTTGGCTGAACACCTTTCATGTCCATCAAAGAGCACATTCTTGTGTGGATTGTACTTAAAAACGTTGTTTAAAGGAACAAAAAATGTAAATTTTCTGTTTACACAAACTCTCAAACTAAGGAAATGATTAAACTTCCATTAATTTTACCTCTGAAACCAGGTTACCCCTACCTCCTTCAATTACAAATATCTCGACTTGTGTTCAAGATAACTGGATATTTTATTCATTGAAAGCAAGACAAATGAATAAGCTATTTAAGATGAACATTCACTTGCTTCTCATAGTTGTTGTATTCGATTCCTTTATAAGCTGCCCATTTTCTTCTTAACATGAGCCGTTTATTGAAGAAAGCAAGTTATATACACTATTCCTTCACTGCCCTACAGCTGAACTTGTTTTGAAATGAAGCTGTCTAGTCATGAAGAATTGGTCTGTGAGATATTGTTTTGATTTTCTCAAGCCTTTGTATTCCTACAAGTACAAATTTACCAAATGGGCATCTGGCGTAGTGATTAGGCGCTTCACCATCTTGCACAGTTAGATGACCGTGCTTTGGTCTATCTAAGTTAATATTTCAGACAATAAGTGTATGAGAATTCTCTTTCCTTTATTGTTAGGCCCATACTTATAAGCCCGAAGCTGAGTTAGACTACCGTACCAAGCGGGGAGAATGTTCATTGAGTGCCTTGTTCTTTCTGCTGGGATGTGGTGTGTCCCTCTCCTCCGGAGTTGGCCCTGACAGGCAGGGTTACAAGCCTGCCTCGTAAGAGATCATCGTAATTGTGTCAATAGGGGATTAATAAAAACGCCTGCATTGAAAAAAAAAAAAATTCCTTGTGGCTTCATTTCATTTTTAATGCAAGTTTGCAAAGGGCTTTTTAACAGTTGTGTTCAGTTGCATTACTTTTTTGATTTTTTAAAAATTTGAGATGCTTTATATTTTCACGAGGCATAAATCTGTAGGATCCATTTACCTCGTTTCAAGAAGATGTCTCGTTCTGTGTGCAAAAAATGTCTTTGTTAAAGCTTATTATTTTATTCCTTACTGCTCAAGTCAGACACGAAATGTTTTTAAGAAATCTGGTAAAGTACATCAACTATGGGTTTTGCGTAGGCCTATGTCAAGCCCATGAAATTCCAAAATGTCTTTGATGAGTGGAATTTGGCTGCGTGTGTTTCATTGACAGCATTTGATAGACAAGGAAGAAAATGGTTAATGTTACAGAAATTAGTTTAGTTTCTAGTATACGGAAGATAAAGGAAGGAAGGAAGTTAAAATTGTGCTTTTTGATTTTGTGCTTCGGAAAAGAAAGATAGTCTTGTGTATTTAAAGGAAAAAGTAATTTTTTGGGGGTGTATTTAGAGGGAAAAGTAATGAATTTTTAAAGGTTTTTTTGGGTGTATTTAGAGGGAAAAGTAATGTTTTTTCTGTCTCCTCTTAGCTAGATACTTGACGTGCCTTTATCTGTGTCACCCTCTCACCACTTGGCTTGTTGAAGCAAAGGAAAATGCTGATGCAATATTTTGATGGGCTCTGATTTTTTTTTCTTATTGTTGTTTACACACTTTTGCAAGCAAGCCATTAAACCTATCTGTACGCCCTGGGGTCATTTTGTACCCCTTGGGTTGTATTCTTCACATTTTAGAGTACTTCTAGTGCGAAGATCTCTTTGAATCTTTCAGTATTTCTCAAAAAGTCATTTTGACAGACTGCTATGCAAAGCGTACGGATCGGATTAACGAGTTAATTTCCTCTTTGAAAAGTGGTGGCACAGAGTTCCCCACGTCATATGGATATGATAGTAAAACACGACGTACGGATAGGGTTAAGTTGTAGATCATGTCAGTCTTTGTTACTGACTTTGTGAAGTCATGGCATTTTCCTCTTAGTGCTCTTGTCTTTAATCTTTTCTTCTCCTGTCCGCCTCTGACCTGGTTTGCTCAAAAGACAAAAAAACTTTTAAAAATACTGCATTATATTTTGATTTTGCCATGTTTTGAAGATTGCAATGTTGCCTTATTGTATGCAAGATATCTTATCAAAGTTGTCTTATATATATATATATATATATATATATATATATATATATATATATATATATATATATATATATATATATATATATATATTTTGAAGACATCCCATGGAGAGCAGGGAGTGTCACAGTCACAAAAGGAAACTGTCCAGAAGAAGTTCTTGCAGAGTTTGTGAGGCATGCTGACAAAATGAGATACTTCTTGCTATCTGAGAATGATATATCAGCCCAAAATCAACACTGGGGTCAGATTTTATAGCTTTTCAATTGATGCCATTTTCTTTAACTCTTTATCTCCGAGAGGGGTAAACCCATTACACCGGGGCCTTTTTTTGGTACTAAATCTGAAAATGACAAAAAACGTCACTAAATCGGTCATTAAATCAAGTGTACCTGTTTTGATAGTTCTTCATCTAATGAATGAATTCCCGGTAAAAGAGAACTGTTTTAGGAAATTGCTGAAAAATAATTTGATGTAGAAGAAGTGGTCGTAAAGGAATGTGCCCGAGCCGCTGTGAGCAGCTCACTGGCACAGTGGTTCCGACTGCGAGCAGCTGGGAAGGGCTTGCCGGAGATAAAGAGTTTAGTTTAATATGTCTTTTATTATTCCACACTTACAAATAATTGTATACACTCCACCTATAAAGTTGATGTGCCAATTGGTCACTTTTATAGACAAGCGGGCTTACCCGGATTTCAGGGGTTTCCAGAAATCTTGACCCGCACCAAAAGTGGGCATTGCTCTACCTATAGCAGAAGTTTGGTTTCATGAGTGTGTTTGTTTGGTTACAGAGAAAACTCTCCTGTTTTTTTTTTAAAGAAACTGAATAAGGGGCAAAAACTTTGCCTTCAATTTTCTCAGAACAGCATTTTTCGGGAAAGCCTCCCTTGTGCTTAAAAGCGACCAATTCAATATGGCTAAAATCCGAGGAAGTAACTCGTTTTGTCAGCACACCTCACATTTAGTTTTGCTAGACCCGACTCCCAGAGTACATCTGTATCGTTTTTAGTAAGCTACATGCATCATGTAGGAATTCCATCTTGATATTGAAATGTGTGCCCTTTATTGCAGCAGCTTGCTGGGAGATCACCACTTCAGCAGTGCCTCCGTGCCCTGTTTGCTTTGTGACTTTTTCTATATATTTTGATGGTATGGTGAGCATTTGCCAAAGAAAAAAAAACACATTTTATGGTCATGTTTATTTTATAGCAGATCACCGACAATTTTTTTTTTTTTTCAGAATTAGCAGGACGATGAAATTGATTAGAAAAAATTTGTGATTTGACCCAACCTGTTTTTCCTGTGGAGTCTTCTTAAGTTGTTGATAATATAATGCTTGTCTTATGAAATAATATTATTGATAGATGTATATTATTATATATTATTATATACAGTACTGTTGTTACTTGAACATAAAACACTAACCTTTTGTTTGCCTGCGTTTACAACGGGGGTTAGCCAAACCTGTTTCTCTCCGGAGGGTGATCCTTTCCTCAGCGATGGGGCCCCGATGCGTTGGAATCTCACACACAACACAGAAATAAACCGAGGCTCTAACTAGCTTTTTCCCCACCCGAAATCTCAGCAGGCCTCCTCTGCCTTGCTACAGCTCACCCAACTGAAGTCTGACCTGTAGTAATCCAGATTGCTTTTATACACTTGCACCAAACAATACAACGTAACTGAGACTCACACTCACTCAGTCTCTCTCTCTGCTTTACACACTTTCACTTTCTGCCAAACAGTACAATAGGCTAGGCCTAACCCCCTGCCACTGACCAACACGCCAGATTGCAAATTAAACAGCCAAATAGACTACAAGTACTACTATTGGTTCTTGTGTGTGTGATAGAGAAACATGACTTCTGTGTTTTGTATCGGAGGTGAGACGGAATTGGCCTCTTACAAGGAAAATGTTTGTACGATCTGTCTCGTACTGAATGGTGGTACAGAAGTTTTATCATAATGAAAAATGTACGTTTTTGTGTTTAGAGAGTACATGTTATAAATATGGTCGCTTTTAAGCACAAGGGGGCTATCCCGAAATATGCTGTTTTGAGAAAATCGAATGTAAAGTTTTTGCCCCTTGTTCAATTTTTTTTAAAAGACAAGGAAAGTTTTCTGTTTAATTAAACACATATACGCACCAGTGAAATCAAACTTCTCCTACAAGTAGGGCAATATCCACTTTTGGTGTTGGTCAAGATTTCTAGAAACCTGCATAGTCTGGGTTAGTCCGCTTGTACTTAAAAGCGACCTTATATGTATAATAATATATAGAGGCTACTTTTGGACCCATCAGAGATTGATCAGTTTTAGTTTACTGGTGTTTCGATTCTCATATGTACATAATGTTGGTATGTTGTGGGAATGTTTGTTATTTTATCATTTGGTGCTCATTTTGATGCTGGTGCTTTTGTTGTCATTTGATCCGTCGCCGTGGCAACTACCATGTAAAATTACCCTATATGTTCAGATTTTCTGTGGCAACTGCCGTAGTTTTTTTTTCCTTATGTTCAGATTGCCACCTAATTTTTGCCTTTTAAATGTTCAGATTCTGTGGCAACTGCTGCAGTTTTTGCCATATATTTAGATTCTGTGGCCTTATTTTCAGATTCTGTGGCTACTGCCGTAGTTTTTTGCCTTTATTAATGTTCAGATTCTGTGGCAACTGCCGTCGTTTTTTGCCTTTATAAATGTTCAGATTCTGTGGCTACTGCCGTAGTTTTTTGCCTTTATAAATGTTCAGGTAGTTTTTTTCCTTATGTTCAGATTGACCCGTAGTTTTTGCCTTTTATAGATGTTCAGATTCTGTGACTACTGTCGTAGTTTTTCCCTTATAAATTTCAGATTCTGTGGCAACTTCCGTAGTGATTCTGTGGCTACTACCGTAGTTTTTTGCCTTTTATAATATATGTTCAGATTCTGTGGCAACTGCCATAGTCTTTGCCTTATGTTCAGATTCTGTGGCAACTGTCGTAGTCTTTGCCCCTTGTTCAGATTTTCTGTAGCCACTGCCGTGGAATTACCGTATGTTCAGATTCTGTGGCAACTGCTGTAGTTTTTTTCCTTATGGGCAGATTGTCACGTAGTTTTTGTCTTATAGATGTTCAGATTCTGTGGCAACTGCTGTAGTTTTTTTCCGTATGTTCAGATTGTCACGTAGTTTTTGTCTTATAGATGTTCAGATTCTGTGACAACTGCAGTAGTTTTTGTCTTATAGATGTTCAGATTGTCACGTAGTTTTTGTCTTATATTTATAGATGTTCAGATTCTGTGACAACTGTTGTAATTTTTGCCTTATTATCATGTTCAGATTGTTGTTCTGCTCAAGCAAAGCTTTTTGTTGAAGTTACAATATAATATATACATTGTATTGCATTTTTACCCCATATGTCTGCTGGTTCTGGGTGGCAGTACGCCTGTCTTTTATTTTTTATCTTTCTCCTAACCGACATCTTTTGTGCTTTCACCTTCTAGCTTGTGCCATCATGATTCAAATACACATTATAATTATAATGTATTGAAAGTGTTTTAACTTTTTTAACCCTATCTGTACGCCCTGGGGTCATTTCGTACCCCCGGGGTTGTATTGTTCACATTTTAGAATACTTCTAATGTGAAGATCTCTTTGAAACTTTCAGTATTTCTCAAAAAATTATTTTGACAGACTGCTATGCAAAGCGTACGGATCGGATTAACTAGTAAATTCCCACTCTGGAAAGTGGTGGCACAGAGTTCCCCACGTCGTATGGATACGATAGGTAAAGCCCGACGTACGGATAGGGTTAAGTTTTTAGATGTTGTTTTTAGTCTTGGGTCTTTTTGTTTTGATTTCTTTCAAGGGTTTTTCTTTTCTGTACCAGCATCTGTGGTGTAGCAGTTAAGACACTGCATTGTAGCAAGTAGAAGACCTGAGTTCAATTCTTGTGTGTGTGTGTGTGTGTGTGTGTGTGTGTTTGTGGGAGGGGGGGGGGGGGGCGATTGTTATAGAGTATCTCTGTCTTTCTGCTGGGAGATGATTGTATCCCTTTCAGCCCAGGTTGGCTCTACTGAAACTAAGGCAGATGTGAAGTCCGCCTCCAAAATGATTTAAATTGTCAGTAGAGGTGTAAATCAACTAGATCGACATCTTTTAACCCTATCCGTACGCCCTGGGTGGGGTCATTTTGTACCTCCGGGGTAGTATTCTTCACATTTTAGAATACCTCTAGTGCGAAGATCTGTTTGAAACTTTTAGTATTAATCCAAAAATCATTTTGACAGACTGCAACTGCTATGCAAAGCGTATGGATAGGATTAACGTGCATACTTTGGAAAGTGGTGGCACCGAGTTCCCCACGCCGTATGGATAGGATAGTAAAATGTGACGTACGGATAGGGTTAAAAAATTTGTCAGCTTTTGTTCATAGCCTTGGTCTTTTATATATATTTGATTTGAGGCCTCAGCTTGTCTTTGATGTCTGCTGATAAAACTTTTAATTTACATAAGTCTGAGAAGACTACATTTCTAACATTTAAATTGTTGTTGTCGTTTTCTCATGAATTTTTTTTTCCCTCCAAGTGGGGGTTGGCGAGCACATGTTATTTTTTAAATGTTTAGTTCACTTTTCAGTTTATTATTCTTTGCTTGTTTTTCTTTTCTTGTTCCCATAATTTTGACAGTTTAGAATAAATTTGTTTACTACTATATTGAGCATTGCAGTTGGCCCTCTTGTAACCTAAATTCTTGTCTTGAAAGCTCTTTGTTGAATTTTGTTTTCCTTATTTTTTTTCCATACAGACTGAATAAACTTGTACAATGTATCAGACTGATATTGATTTTGTCTTTTTTTTTTTTTTCTTAAATTGTGGATATTTTTTATTAGGCTACTTCCAATCAGTTAACAACAGTCACATTTGGGAGGACGATTTTTCTTCCTAAAATCATTTTAAGTTGTTTTTGATCAACATCTTATTACAAAACATCACAGATGATGTGTATACTTCATTGCAGTCATATCTGAAACAGTATGTATCTATATATATAGATCATAATAATAATTGATATTACCCACAATGTCGTCATGGTTAAATAATATTGTGTAACTGTTTTCTTAAGGGGGGGGGGGGGTTGCTATGGTCAACGCCCAAAGGCTATAGTTTTTTGGTCTAATGCTTTTCTGCATCAAAGGGTGTGACATAGTTCAAAACAAGGTAATCAAGAAAAACATTCAAGATTTTAGCCAATAATCTTGAGCCATCAAAAATAAAGGATTGATTCAGCATTTTTAAAATCAATTTTATCTTATATTATGTCAATCATCAACACTCATCAAGATAGAAGCCTAATATTTGAAAAAGTGATTACTATTGGTAGGTAAAATTACCTTACCGAGCCAAATTTGAATTTCCTGTACTAACTTGTGAGCTTTACAGTCCTTCTTATGCGCTACATTCAGGTCTCCAATATTTTAACATTTTGTAAAATAAAAAAGGCTTAAGACTCCAAATGTTCACCATAACAGCAAAAATGATTCTGTAAGGTCATAGATATATGTGTATAAAAGATTGTGTGCAAATTTGAATAAATTCTGATAGTAACTTTATGAGACCTACTCGAAATAGTGTTGCAACCTGGTCAGATAGACAATTCTGAGAAAACTGCAAAGAGAGAGTTTTTTGTGAAGATTTTCCTACATTGCTAGTACCTCTCTCACATGCATTTTCCAGTTATTTATATAAGTTTGGTAAAGAAATTAGGCTTCTAAAGATGGATTCTTGATATAGTTATCTATAAAGATACTCCAAATCCGAAAAATGATATTTTTTCCAATATTTTTTACTGATCTGAGCGAAAAATGCCGTTTTGAGAAAATCGAAAGTAAAGTTTTTGCCCTTTGTTCAGTTTCTTTAAAAGACAAGGAGAGTTTTCTCTGTAACCAAACAAATATACACACCAATGAAACTAAACTTCTCCTAGAGGTAGGACAACGCCCACTTTTGGTGTGCGTCAAGTTTTCTGGTAACCCCCGAAATCTGGGTTAGCCCTCTTGTCCTTTTAAAATGCTACCAAATATAAAGTGCAGATGATCAGAGGTGTTACAAGAGAAAAACATACAAATAAAAGAAGGAGGAGTGATAGTTTAGTTTTAGTAAGAGTTTTACGGCACTTGCAACACAAAAATGGATCGTATAACTGTAACTGCCGAAGATAAGAGGTGTTACTAGACAGAACATACAATTAAAAGGAGGACAGATAAGGATGATATGTTTTCATTTGTCTATGTAAGAGTTTAAATGCACTTCCAACACAGTAAGGTCATATTAGTGCTAAAAATTAGAGGTGTTACAAAGAAAGTAACGAACACAAAAAACAAAAAAAAAAGAGAAGAGATGGAAGAGAAGAGAAGTAGAAGGACGCTAGATATTTGATCACTATGGCATCCGTCAAACATCCACAATAGATTTTCGATAGGAAAGGACAAACCACACTATGGTGGTACCTGGCACCCACCCACCCACACACACACATTGTTGAACGAATACATCACGTTCAAACACACCACATCACGACCTCATTGCTTTCTTGTCACATCTCCATTTTTTTAAACAGAAAATGTGACTTCTTCTTAAGCTCACCCTTTGTTTCGAACTGTTTTCAATGTTTAAAAAAATGGAGATACGACCATAAAACACTGAGTGAGGTTGCGATATGACGATGGTGATGATAATGATATACACATGATATCAGTTGAGGCAGACAATGAAAAGAAAACCACCAAGAAGTCAACAACCATGAGCTGTTTTTAATAATTTCTTATTTTTTCATACATTGTGGCACACAGGGCCCACCTTACATTTTCAAGCTCTGTCTCACCACAGTGGGGGTTGGGTTGAGCCCGAGTTCCTCATCTCTTCGATTCATAGACACGGAGACAGTTTGACACACACACCCCCAGAGAGATCAAAGCACAGAGTGCGCCATGTACTTCTAGTCTAGCGGGCTACAGCTATTTACCTCGCGCGCACACACACACAGAGAAGTTCTAGCTTTTCCTCTACTGGCAGTGGGACTTTCACTAACACAAGTTTCTACGGAAGAGTTATCTATCTTCTTCGGGGAAAGTTCCATCACTGTTAGCACAAGGAAGTTTGGAAATGGGACTCTAACACAAGTTTCTACGGAATAGTTTATTTTTATTTTCTTCGGGAAAAGTTCCTTCATGGTTCAAAAAGGAGGTTTGGCAGTGGGACTCTCACTAACACAAGTTTCTACGGAAGAGTTATCTATCTATCTTCTTCAGGGAAAAGTTCCGTCATGGTTCGCAAAAGGAAGACATTCTGTTTGTTGGTGATTGGAGGAGGGCACCACGTTCCTACTTTTTTCTTTCCCTCTTGTCGTTTTTTTTTTCTGTCTGTCTTGCTTTTCCCCTGCACTTAAAGACCATATTTATTGTTTATATAATAATAATATATATTTATATATATATATATATACATGTTTTAGGATTGACTAATAGAATAAACATCTTACTTCAAACAGTCACATTCAAGCTACAAGGTACTCAAAATCTAAAAATTTTAAAAAAATATTTCGAAAGGGTACCATCCTAAATAAAACAAACTTCCTCTGTTCCACCCATAACGATGAGATTGGGCTAGGTAAGACATTATTTAAATTAGTATGTCGATTTCGGACATAAGGCTTTGCCACAGGATGTGCTGCTCCCATAAAGATAAGATAGAAACTGTCAGCAAAGACTTTTACTTTTAGTATTTTCACCATTTGTTTTTTTGTGATTTTTAGTTGTTTTTCTGGGGAGACTGGTGTAGACTTATCAAATAGGAAGACGGTAGTCCACAAACTGTCAAACATACTATCTGTAACGTGTTCCTCTGTGCCCTACCTAACTGTTCACGCAAACTTTCCTAACGTAACTAGGGACGCTATAAGAGAACTTCAATGGAACAATTTTCTGTTTAGGGCCAAAGGCTTTTGCAGTTCCTCACCTCACTGGTCACATTATTTGAAAGAAGAATTATTTCATTTGATGTTTAAAAAATACTGCGAAGTTCAAGACGGTATGAACCGGAAAGTCAAAATTTTTAAGAGCGAATTGGAAGTCTCAGGTCTATCATTCGGCCGATAAGTTTGAAGAAAAAATAAATTCATACCTGACTGACAGTAGTGTGGCAAGTAACTGTTCTCAAAAGCAATCAATAATGCCTTAACCGGTTAACCAATTAGGTCAGAAAAGGTGGAGCCCGAGCTTTGAGGGAAAAATAATCGCGTCATCCTTGCATTCTGTTTTGTTTTAGTATTGTTTTACCGCGCTCTCAACTGAATAAGGTCACATAAGCACCAAGGGGCGGATGTTAACAGAGATGTTAAGTCCAAACGGGGAATCAGGCTTAGGCCTACCCTTCCTTGTATTCTGAAACAATCAGAAGTGGGAAAAAGCTGCAGTAGTAGTAGAACACTAGCAGCGTCAAAGTGAAAGTGAATGCCCACAGCCTTCCCAACGGCAATTGTGAATCAATGTGTGTGCGTGACCGACCGCAACCATCAGTGCCAACTTTTCTCCCTTGACCCGATCGGCAGAGCTCGGAACACTCCCCAACCCCAGCTGGCTGAGGCAAGCAGTCACAAAAACAATTCAAATTTCTAACATTAATATACTCATACTGCGAAATAAATAATGTTAATAATAATAGTAATAATAATAATAGTAACGTGAAGAAGAAAAATGTCGGATATGTTAATTATCAGCAAACATCATGTAAACATCATTTAACACAATAGCAACCATCACATTCATCATCGTCATCATCATCATCATCATCAGCGTAAATGTCATTATCATATATATATAGAAATCACCAGCATTAAAAATGAAGAAAAAAACAAACAAAACAAAAACAAAACAACTTCCATCATTTACATCAACAACCAGTTTTTGGTAAAAGGAAGGGGGGGAGGGGGGTGGGGGGAGAAGCAAACGAGACAAAGCCACATCACCCACCATCAAGCTCAGGTATAACCCACAAGCATTTGGTTCGAATCTTCTAAAAACACACAGAGTAGTGATGAGCCACGCGCAAAGGTGGGGGGCGGGGCAGAAGTGGGGAGGAGGGGGGGAGGGGGAGGTGGACTGCTATCAGTCTACCTCACCAGCCATGAGGCTCCAGGTAGGGGGAGGGGGAGCAGCAGAGAAATAAAAACATGAAAGGACTAGTGGACATTGTCACCATTCATACTTACACACATGCAAGGGCTATGGTGTGTAGTCACCACATGTACGTATACACATACTGGGGCCATGGTGTGTAGTCACCACACACAGGTACACACATACAGGGTTAATGTGTTGTAACCACACACACATACAGTACATACAGGGACCACGGTGTGTAGTCACCACATGTACATACACACATACTGGGGTCATGATGTGCAGCCACCAAACCTACGTACACACATACGGGGGCCTCGGTGCGTAATCATCACACGTACGTACACACAGACTAGGGTCATGTGTTGTATGTAACCACACGTACACACATACACGGGGGCCATGTGTGGTATATACACACATATTGGGCATGTAGAGTCACCACGCGTATGTACATACATACAGGGACTATGGTGCGTTGTAATCAACACACGTACATTCACACATACTGGGGCTATGATGCTAAGACCAGGCCCACCAGTTCCGCTGAGAAGAACCGCAGCCTAAAAGAACAACGCCGGGGAAGCTAGGGGTGTGTGGGGTGTGGGGGGGGTGGAGACTTGTTGTATCTAGACACGGACACACTAGCGACAATGAACGCCAGGCAACAGTCTCCAGCACAAACTCACACCAACCACTCCAAAGGTTCAAAGGTCAAATTTTCATGATATCACTAGAGAGAGAGTGTGCTGAGATTTGGTCGCTTACACAGACAACCGAAAAAAGCGAAAGGGCGCGTGGATGTGGATGTGGATGGGTGGGTTTTTTTTTTATATATGAGGGGTTGGCTGAGATGCAAAACCCGCTCAATCCAGTTTAGCACTTTTGCGAAAATCAGCTTTTTTAAAAATGCTGCTATACGCACGAACATGCGTAAAAAGACAATTTTTTTCTGTGGCTTTATGAAGTATGTGTTGAGTTTTGGCCTAAAACACTTAGCGCATCAGATAGACGGTAACAACGTGCATTTATAATTTTAAAAACCTCTGTTTTTTTCCAAAAATGATGATTCGCGGGTTTTGCATCTAACCCCCTCATATATATTTCAAATTTCCTTCGGTTGCAAAGCCAGTGGTTTCTCAAAGATGACAAAAAACAACAGCAACTCTGATTTGCCTAGTATCTATTTGGAAAAAAAATTTAAAGAAAGTCTTATAGATGATTAGTCAAGTTTGAGTCTGAGACTATTGACGCACTGGCCAGCCAGGGAAGGGGAGGGGAGGGGAGGGGAGGGGGGGCACCCACCGGTGCACTCACACTCACAGGAGTCCCTCCCATGGCAAAATTAATTAAAATCTGTACTAAAAAAAATTCATGAAAACATGGTACGGTATAATATATCAAAATATGACTTTACACATTATCTTGCAAAAATACATAACGAGGAGAGGAGAAAAAAAAAAAATGTGACCACAATGGACGACCATATACTGGTCAGTAGTTGGATCACTCCGAGGAGACACAGCCACGGCCAGCCCTTCCACACACTACAGTGGTCCCGCTCAGGCAAAAGAGCCCCAGAAAAAGTGTAGTTTTACTTAGAGTTTTACAGCACTTACAATACAATAAGGTCGTACAAGTGCCAAAGATTAGAGGTGTTACCAGAGAGTAACCAACAAACACAAAACAGGAGGAGGACAGATCAGGACGATAGATGTTTGGTAGAAAAGAAGGAAAAAAAACCCACTCCAAAGCACCTGTCAACCACCCACGCCCAGAAACAAAACAATCTACTGACATCCCCCCTGCTATGCGGAGGCTTTCATTTTGCGGAAAAAAACGAATATCTATCACGCCACCCACGTCAATACGATTCATTCTTTCTGTGAAAAACATTTCGGCTGAAGACTGGTCATTGGTTGTAAACTGAAAACAGCAAAAGCTGTATTTTGCTCGTCCCCACACAAGTTAAGACAATTTACGAGGGCAGGCTGCTCCTTCCTATTCCTATTTCGACCTTGCCTCTCTGAGAGGGGAAGGAGGGGGTGGGGGTGGGGGTGTCTCTGTTTAAAGTGAACTAGAAATTTAAATAGACAATAGATGCGCATGAGCCAAATCGGCTCTGTTTATGTCAGGGAATATCAAATTCCAATCTTGCCTCAGAGAGACCACTGTATGCGGAAAATACAACTATCACCGGCCATTTCAAACATCGTCAATCACACGAGTGAATCTTTTACAAGCAAAAGGGGTACAATGGTATCTACTTGTGCAAATGTTGCCCGACCACGTAAGCTTCATCATAACACTTGCAGAGTGGTCAAAAAATTCATTTAACAGACTCTCTCTCTCTCTCTCTTGCTCCAGACAAACCACACGCAGCACTGAGTTCCTCACCATGCTCTGTGTTGTACGGGTATGAAACCATAAGGTACAACTGAAGACAGCAAGATGACAAGAAGAAACTAGGTCGGAAAAGGGAGGGGGGGGGCAAGTCTAATATGGAAAAGAGAGCGAGCAGGGATATATAATACTTGTTTACTTGTTTACTTGTTTACTTGTCTGAAGGACCGACATCACTGCACAAGGGGCATCCCCATAAGCGCTCCGTCCCCTGAAGAAGCACATCTCGAAGTGTGTAGATGCTGTCGGTTCCAAGCAAAGGTAGATTCCATAGCCTCCTGCTCCTCCCACTAAGTCTTGAAGGGATATATAATAATATGTATATAAT
>NW_004798037.1:188242-193123 GCF_000002075.1 Aplysia californica | reverse complement strand
GGGGCGAGGTATTAAGGAGCAAAGAAGGAGAGGAGAATTCTAGCAATGGAGACGTGCTGACAAGATAGAAGGAGCCTCTTAAGCTACGATTGCATTCTTCACAGGGAAAGATGCCATAACACACCTTAAGAAATATGAGGACACAGACCCAAATTCTCTCTGTTTATCTACCGGTATATAAAACAATTTGATAGGTACCTGAAAACAATTGACATCTAATCCACAGATGGTCTCAATTATTGCGTAGTTGAAGCTACGAAAATGTTCTGAGAGAGCTTTAAATATCAAGGACCATGATTCTCATTTTATTTTCCTTATGGGAGCCCCTTCAACAAGAGTTCTATTGGTTACTTAATCGACTGTTAAAAGCAAAAAAGGCCCTCATTATGTGCCGGTATGTTCGGTATGTTCGAAAGAGTTTGATCATCCCCTCAAGATCACCTGAAAAGCTGAGACACTGGCAAAAACACAGTTTAATGATTTAACAGCTAAAAAAAATTGTCAGAAACATACATCAAACTCCGGCGGAACTCTTTTGTAACTAACGTCAATCTTTTCTTAGGTCAAGTCAACTTTTCCAAGCTGGATACCTACGTATCACTTGAGGCTCAGGAACCATCTTCTGTACAAAATTGTTCCTAGTGGCCTTGCTTATCAAATGTTTACGCAATAGAAAAGTGCTACATCCTGGCCGGAGCAAGGATTCTCTGAGAAATTCATGGCGCTCATATTACCTTATGCAGTTGCGAGCGCCGTAACAACTCTACTAAAACTAAAACTAAAAAAGAGAAATTCGTCGACGAGGATCAGACTAGCAATAATAATAAAAGCCACAGCCATATAACACAATTGTTTAACTCGTTTTTGTTCACGTTTCTTACAACTGGTGAGGTACAATTGCCCGCTGTTACTTGCTTTGTCTCCACACATCAGCAAAGTTATTTTTCTCCACATGCTGCAACACCGACAGTTTGTATCAGCAAATACACACATACACCCACACACACACACTCAAACCGTTCGGCAGAGACAGACAGGACATTGACATAACAACCTTATCAAGAGAATAAATCAAGAGCAACACGCCTTCATGACGACCAACTCATTCACTCATTCACCCATGCAACCTCCCACCTGTTCACGCATACTAAAAACTTTCAAAGCAGATGTAATAAATTCATCATTCGTCCCGAAAGGAATTCAACCTGAGCAAGCCCCACCCCACCCTGCTTCCCCCTCCCCAAAACACCATCCATTTTCCCTCCTTATCTATTCCTACCCCTACCCCCCCCCCCATCCTTTTCAAAGACGAGAAAAACTGGGCTGTCACACAAAGAATGGTACGAGTCGAAGTCTACTAAATAATTTGCTGACAACTTAATTTACGAGGGAGCACAAGAGGGATTTATATCATCAATAGATGTATATTTACCCCCCCCCCCCTCTCTCTCTCTCTCTCTCTCTCTCTCTCTCTCTCTCTCTCTCTGTCTCTCTCCCCCCCCCTCCCAAAGTCAAAGCAAGAGGACAAAGACGACAAAAGAGCACTAGAATTTCATTCTTAACAACGCCGCGAGCAGACTGCTTTGTAAAAAGAGTTCACAACCAAAAATAAAAAAGCAAGATAAAACTTGCCACAAACATGGCCGTGCGTAAGATGTTGTACATAGCTTCCACAACCACTGAGGGATCTTGCTTCCGTACAAGCAATAGAAAAGAGTTCACATACACCGTACTGTGAAAACTACATAAAAATCTTGGCTGGCTCTCAACTTTGAGCAATGGAAACAAAATCTTTCCCAAAAAAATTCTAATAATATGCTGTTGTGTCAATTTGGGGGGGGTGTATAATAATAACAATAACCAAAAAAAGAAAGAAAAGAAAAAGATCACAAACAGAAATCAGAACATGATCATGTTTAACATGTCTGAAGTACTGAGCCAATGGCAAAAATCCCAAAATCACACACTCTTTGTAACAACCCTCAACTACTGAGACTCTAAAGAAGGGTAAAAAGATAAGCCCGTACCGTAAATAAAACTTAATATCAACAAAACATCACAGAAAGGAAAAAAAAAACGGTTTTTAAAAAAGTCAACAAATCGAGAGCTTACAATCTCCGAATGAAACAAAACCAAACTAAAACAAACTTGTCCACAAAAAAGAACAGGTGAACAGCTTCGTAACAATATGGCAAGGGGGTTCCGACTACCAAAACAAGCAGTCAGCAACAGTCCTTAAGGAAGTCACAGGAGATAAAAGGAAAATGCCCACAACTCAAGATCTGCGATTATTCTGAACACATAAATGATTAACTCAAGATCTGCGATTAATCTGAACACATAAGTGATAAACTCAAGATCTGTGATTAATCTGAACACAAAAGTGACCAATAACACGGATACTCATCTCCCAGCAGTGCCCCCTCCCAGACTAGCCACCAATCAACTTGCACTCAGCAATGATTTGACAATAACAATACTAATAATAGATAGCCTTTGTATAGCGCAAATCTCCGCTCAACAGCAAGCTCTATGCCCTTCACAATCTATACTATTACCCCCAGCAGACCTGAGAGCATTTCCGAAACAACCTCAACTTCCTGGGAAGCATACAGTCCAAGCAGCCATTTATAGGCGCTGAAACACTAACATACTGACAAGATCTTTCGCTGTCTATGCTATGGCCGGGTACCCATTCCCACTTGGGCGAAGTGAGGTAACCTAAAAAACACAGTCTCTGTGTCTCTGAATCCCGTTCTCTAAACTTGCGCTACACAGAGGTGAACTCAATCTTTGTGCGTTTCCAGGCACATATAAGAACAAAAGCCATTCCAATCTTCACAATGGATACACTTTTTCTCAAAAATCATACCAACCACCAGCCACCCATGGTACTGACCCATCCGCTCACGACAGGAGGGCTGGTCACTAAAGTGTTAATGTAGACCACTAAACAAATCAATGAATACTTTTTAAAAAAAGACAAAACAGAAGAGGAAAATACTACTACTCAAGCAATCAAATTGGCAGTGTCAACTGGTTACCACAAATTATATAATGCTTTTCTCAAGGGTAAAAATCAGTCACTCACAGAAAACAGAGTAAATAAATCATGTATAAATATCACAACTCAGAGTCATATTCTTATGTATACCCCCCTCCCCCAAAAGAAAAAAAAATAATAATAAAAGAACCACAAAAAAAATGCAATGGACTTTGCTTAAAATGAAGTCGAACAAAAGTTTCAGAATCAAATATTCATCTTTTTAAAAAATCCCTCTGTATTCCCGTGTGGGAAAGATCCTGATGATGGGACAATTCTGCCAACCCAGTGCAGAGTGACTGATGTATGACAAAATCTGAGTATTTGGGGTTACTTGTTTCTCACCCCAATCTTGTCCACATTCTTCTTGTTTCAAAAGTAGCACCATGTACCTACATCCGAAATACTAGTAACTTAAGTCGTAAAGCTACATAAGTGACATATCTCAAGAGTAAACATCCGAGTTTTCCACTTTTTTTTTCAAAACCATGATACTTGCAGTTGTGCAGCTCTGCAGAATTGTTAAGATCACATTGAATAGGGAGTTGGGTTTTTTTGTTTGTTTGTTCTTTGCTTGAGATCATCTTAAGTAAAGTCCACTGCATATAATCACAACTCAGGAGTCAAATTGTTGTTATCGAATAAAGCCCCTTCTCCCAAAAATCCCAAAGCATATTTATTATGCAAAAGATATACACAATCAATGCTTAGAGGGTCACATATCTTCATAAAAAGTAAATAATTAATAAGCAACTGCTAAAAATGAGACAGGTGGAGGAAAATTCTAACAATAACATATTTTTCCAGTAACAGAGATTTTTGCGTATAAAAACTAAACTCAGTTTTGAGACAGACATTGGTGTGGCCACAGTTTCTTCTATGTAGTGGGAGAACAGAAAGGACTGCACGGTCGGCTTAAAACAGCAGAACAGCACACAACAACTCCAACTCCACAAACAACCATACAGCTACACGATAACCTTGTCTCTAGAAGGAACCACGCAAAAACACAAGCACTGAAAAAAGCACCTACTTTTACTGGAACAGGTCATGTTGAGAAACCACAAGTAACCATAACCCCCCCCCCCCCCCGCTAAAAAAATAATAATGGTGTATTTTTTTTTACCGTAAAGTGAGGTGATTAAGGCACCCCAGGGTGACTAAAACATATAGCTGGGAAAATGTAAATACACCCTATATTGATTACTCTAGTAATTAGTTTAGTAATAGTAGAGACTTTACGGCGCTCGCAACTGCATAAGGTCATATGAGCGCCAGAAGATTAGAGGTGTTACAAGAGAGTAATTAACATAAAAAAGAAGAAGGGGGAGATAAAGACGATAGACGTTTGATAGGAAAGAAGAAGCAAACCACACCAGAGCACCCGCCAACCACCTAAATCGATTACTCTTTTGGGTAATGCATTGAAGATACTCATAATCACTTTTGACATAGAAAAAAATAATCTCAAACTCAAAATCAGCATAACATTTTCCCAGACATGCCTTAGTCACCCCGGTTTACCGTAACCAAACCAACCCAATCTGAACTACTTCGTTAAAAAAAAAAGCCAGAAAGAAAGGGAATGGGATGGTGGAACATGGGACACAACCACTGACGGGACACACCCACTGACGGGACACACCCACTGACACACTCAACACCCTCTTAATTAAGTCACCGCGCACAGAACATGCATACAAAATACACAACACACAACACAAACAGAACACACAAAACATGTGTACTCCTAGGAGTGCAAGCCACCGACATCAAACAGCAGTATGAGCAGAATAGCTTAATTGCCACACCGCCAGAATCTTCCGCCTACAAGGAGG
>NW_004798037.1:183411-186209 GCF_000002075.1 Aplysia californica | reverse complement strand
AGAGAGAGAGAGAGAGAGAGAGAGAGAGAGAGAGAGAGAGAAAGAGAGAGAAAGAGAGAAATATTTCTTTCCTTCTTGCCCTCACATTCTACCTGAGAGTTGCTGATGGTGAGTTTTTGACATAGAATAGAAACGAAAAAAACCGACAAGAGACACGATAACGACAGCATTTTATTCTGATGATGACAACTATCATTATTATTATTATCCTCAGGTGAAATTTAACTGCGAGTCTATCCGATCACGGCCAAGCTCCACCGACAAGAAAGATCCAGATAATAAATAGTAAAGTTTTTCAAAAGCAGAAGTAGCAGCAGCAGCAGAGATTGAAAAATCTGCACTGACCTAGCACTCTGTAACCCTCATGAAGGTGAGAGTGACATTTCAACAAAGCTTTGATTTAACCATGAGCTATTGGTCAGTTGCAAAAAGCATCTGGTCCCCAATATTCTGTCTCCCATTTATAACAATATCCCTATGTCTCTTTATATATTAAAAACAAATTTACAAATTACTACGTTTCTCTCATTGCAACATCTTTTATTTTTATTTTTTCATTTTGTGAAACATTTCTTTTTCCAAACCCGATATGCTATTTCCTATTTCTATGCTTCCTGGAAGGAAAGTTGGGGGGGAATAGTGAGAGAAAAAAATATTAAAGAACAATTTTTTTTCTTCCACCTGTCAGAATTCTTTGAAAAAGAGCTGTGAGAAAGATATATATCTTTTTTCTCTCTATCCTCCCTCAGCAAGCTCTACGACCACACACCATAGCGAGAGAATATCTACTGACAGACAGACAGGGTTTGCTGACAGCTAAAGTGCTCTACATTTGGTTCCATTTCTCGGAAGATTTTCACCCTCCTTTCATAGTAGTTTGGCTAGCTCAGAGGAACAGATCTGCCCTCAGATCAGAGGAACAGATCTGCCCTCAGATCAGAGGAACAGATCTGCCCTCAGATCAGAGGAACAGATCTGCCCTCAGATCAGCTTGCAATGTTTGCTTCTCCCTACAATATTAGGCTGTTTCTAGGACCAGCTAAAACCTCACAGAACATATGACTGACTTCACTCCAGAAAACGGGACAAAAACCCTAAGGAATCTCATTGCTAAAACAAACCGACAAAGGTGTTGATAAAAACCATTCTTTATCATCTCATCTCGTGTCAATAAAAATATTCATATTCATTTACATAAATATCTTGTGTACCTGAAAAACAAAGTGCTTCGAGTCCAATTTGACTGTTCATTTCTGGCAATAAAGAAAAACGATAATACGATTTCTAGATTTCACAAATCTTTGTCGTATGCAACTTCACAAATTTTTCTCGTATGCAACTTATTCACTGAAATTCTTATGTCACCTAATTTGTTAAGTACATTACACCCACCATCAAAAAATTGATTTCGCTTTTTTCTTAGCATTTGGCCTGGGGAGCGGAGTAACAAAGTAAGGTGTATAAAAGACAACCATCAAATAATTTAAAAAATATTCCAAAACTAAATAGCCAAGAAACGTAGACAGTGTTTCTTTGCTGTTCACAGCCGTCGAGTCAAAAGTGTGACCCCAGTAGACATCACTAACCTGAGAATTGCCCCTACCCTTCACCCACAACCAGAACCATCAGATCTCAAGTCTTGATGGTGGTGTATATAAAATAAATTACCGATTTCCAACTGCCGTCAGACAAACTGCTATATGCCATGATCCAAAGCCACAAAGAGCCGTGTTCTTTTCAGAAGCATCTTATTTTTGACGGTACTGTAGAGAAAACACCGTTCTTTATAACGATACATTTTGCAGGATCACTCCACTGCCATGTTTTAACTCCAAATCTCATTTGATGCGAATGGTGTCACGCTGTGGCAATTTTGTCATGGTCTCATCAAAATAGATCTCGTACAACATCATTTATTAGAACTATCACATCTCAACTGTTGGTAGGAATAAAGTAAGTCTTGCACACTTAGAGACTGAGATGATGAAAAATATTTCACCAAGGAGTTCCAGATCCTTAAATACTTATTTCTCCGAGCCTAGCAACCAGATATCTGCGTAATTATTCAGCTGATAATTTTTCGATTATTCGGTTTAAAAAAGTTGTCATTACAAAATGCAGTAAGCAGGAAGCGACAACAGGAATAAAAAAAGTTGGCTTCAGTTGGACAAAAATGTTTTTTTTTTTCCCCAGCACAGCCTCTCGTTTGCCTCACAAGTCTTAAAAAGGGCACCATGTAATTAGGGTCAGCCACGAGGAGCAAAGCAAGAGAAAGCTCAACTTAGCAAAGAAATATGGTCGCTTTTAAGCACAAGGGGACTATCCCGAAAAATGCTGTTTTGAGAAAATCGAAGGTTAAGTTTTTGCCCCTTGTTCAGTTTCTTTAAAAGATAAAGAGAGTTTTCTCTATAACCCAACAAATATACACACCAATGAAACAAAACTTCTCCAATATGTTGGGCAATGCCCACTTTAGGTGTAGGTCAAGATTTCTTGTCCTTAAAAGCGACCATATGTATCTGAACCTCTTTAACGCCACCATAACTTGCACCTTACCAAGACACAAACTAAACATTCTGAAACATTTGCAGATCTGGCATAGAATTAAAGATATATAAAATTCTGAAACCAGATCTAAAAAGAAAAATACATCATCATGGGGGGGGAAAAAAGAATAAGAATAGGAAAAGACGGCTTGCAAAGACTTTCTGGCCAAAAGTAAATCTCTCCCCTCCCTCGCCATTTTGACATCAATAACCCGCCTCACAGGATCCAACATCATCACAGAACTTTAGAAA
>NW_004798037.1:179334-182732 GCF_000002075.1 Aplysia californica | reverse complement strand
GTAGTAGTAGTAGTAGTAGTAGTAGTAGTAGTAGTAGTAGTAGTAGTGGTAGTAGTAGTGGTAGTAGTAGTAGTAGTAGTAGTAGTAGTAGTAGTAGTAGTAGTAGTAGTAGTAGTAGTATGAATTGACATCTAAAAGTTACTTGGTCGTGGTTGTCTTCATCATCACCATCATCATCATCATCATCATCATCATCATCACAGCTCACTTTCCTTCCTTGCGCTCCCCACAGTATGGAGGGGGGAGGGGGGGTGAACTATGAAGACTGTACACGCGTACATACACGTGCACATACCCACGTGTACGCAGTCGAGGTGGTGCTGGTGGTGGTAGAGGTGGTAGAGGTGGTGGTGGTGGTGGTGGTGGTGATGGTGATGGGTACAGTGCTCTAGACGGGGAGAATGCAGGGAAGCAGGGAGACTGGGAGGATGTACACACCTGGCTAACACGCGTCTATCTCCCTGCACAATTTCTGCAACAAGAATGAATATAAAAAGTTAATATTTTACGCCCTTTTCATACAATTGTGAGGTATCGTGGTGGTATCAGGCTCTCGTCAAAATAATCAAAGTGAAGAAACTTGCATTTTTCGGCAGGTTTGTGAAATTTTATTAAATTTTTGTTTTTTGGCTCAACACCTTTCAAGCCCATTAAAGAACTCATTTCTGTGTGGATTTTTCTGAAAAATGTTGATAAGAGGCACAAAAAATAAAAATTTCAGTTACCACAGACTCTTAAGCTAAGGAAATAACTCATCTTTGGCGGTCATTTTCTCACTAATTTTACCTCTGAAAACAAATGACTGCCACCTCCTTCTTTCGCAAATATCTCGACTTGTATTCAAGATAAATGGGTATTTTTTTCATCCAAATAAAGACAAGCGAACAAGCTTTAAGATACCACCAATAACTCTACATGCCCAAAAATTGACGAGAGCCTGATTCCACCACACTGCCTCACATATAAAAAGTATATATTTTACGCCCTTTTCAAATAATTTCTATCTCCCTGCACAATTTCTAGTTTTAGTAAGTGTTTTAAGGCACTTGCAAAGCAATAGGGTCATATAAGTGCCGAAGATCAGAGGTGTTACAAGAAAGTAACAAACATAAAAAAGAAGGAGGGGAGATATAGATGATAGATGTTTGATAGGAAAGAAGATGCAACAAGAGCAAATACAAACAAAAATGTAATAATTGTAAATATTTTTCGCCTTTTATATAATTTCTATCTCCCTGCACAATTTCTACAACACGAACAAACATAGAAAGTAAATGTTTTACATCCTTTTCATACAATTTCTATCTCCCTGCACAATTTCGGCAAAAGGAAGAAATTTTTAAAAATAATATCAAAGCACCCCGGAAATAGCAGTTCACAAGTGTGTGACAAACATAAAAAAGAAGTAGAGAAAAAATGACGATAGTAAGGATGAGGAAAGAAAAAGCAGAAAGGATTTCAACCCGAATATCTACTCGGCGGGACATGACAGAGAGGAAGCTCGCTTGGAATGAGCTTGGAAGGATGGCCCAGGACAAAGGTAAATGGAAGGAGTTTTTTTGTTTTTTTAAAATCTTATAGTAAAGGGTTTTACAGCGCTCGCAACTTCATAAGGTCATATGAGCACCAAGGGGTGGGCGTCAACAGAGAAGTCTTTACAGGGAATCAGACTTAGACTGCTCATCTCTCTAGCTTCAACAGCACAAGGTCTGCTTCGACTATCAAGGCACCCCAAAATAGCAGGCCACAAGAGAGTGACAAACATACAAAAGAAGTACAGGAAAATGACAATTGTAAGGATTAGGAAAGAAAAAGCAGCAGTTCCCTGTTGTAGATCAATTAGTTATGAGTCAGCCTATTTACAATTCTACTATGCTTGAACGAGAAATGTCCCCCCTTTGGGAATGGCCTAAAGACACTTCAGTCAGTGGCACTTCCCCGGGGGGTTGGAAGGAGCTTGTAAGTGGCCTATACCCTGCCAGGGGCGAACGGCCTTGATGACTGATGATCTACTCAGCAAAAACAGAAAATTTCTCACCAGTTAAAGAGGTCCGGTAGACTCTTCTGTAGGGGAGGAGGCTTGCAGTGGTTCATTTTCTGGGAAGAAGATGCTTGGCTCTGTGTTGCGGCGTTTGATCTTGTTTTTACTCTTTTTCAGCATGGTCGCCTGAAACAAAGAGGAATATTGTTGGGTTTTGTTTTGATTTTTTTCAATATAGGATGTTTTATGTCTCCATCCACCAATTTATTTGGATCATTAACCCTTTGAACTCTACCCACCGGTACACCGGTGGTGCATAAAACTGCCGGTATTTACACATTTACAACGTAATGTCAAATATTTAGTTTTAAAACAAAACAAAAAAAGACCTTTTTCCTCCAATTCCAGGGTTTGAGCATAAAATGGGAGATAACCTTCTGCCCTTTTGTTCAGTGAGCAGAAGGGTCTGTGGCCTGTGGTGATCATCAGACACTGACAGAAAAACTATTATTATGTCTGACGGAAAAAAACAACTATTATAATAATCATCAAACATTGACGAGAAAACTTTATTATCATCAGACATTGACGTTAAAAAACTATTATTATCACTGGACATTGACGGAAAAACTATTATAAATTTCATCAGACACTGACAGAAACAAAGCTATTCTTATCATCAGACATTGACAGAAACTTAATATCATTATCATCAGACATTGACGAAAAAACTATTGTTATCATCATCAGACATTGACAGAAAAAATATATTATTTTTATCACGAGACATTGACTGAAACCTATTGTTATTATCATCAGACATTGACGGAAACCTGTTATTATTATCCTCAGACATTGACGGAAAAACTATTAGTATTATTATCAAACATTGACAGAAAAACTATTATTATTATCATCAGACATTGACAGAAAAAACTATTATTATTATTCTCAGTCATTGACAAGAAAACGATTATCATTATTATCAGACATTGACGGAAAAACTATTATCATCCTCACATATTGACAGAAAAAACAACTATTTTTATCATCATTGTCGGAAAAACGATTATTATTATAACCAAACATTGAAAGAAACAACTATTTTTTTTATCATCAGACATCGGCGGAAAAACTATTGTTATAATTATCATCATCAAACATTGACGGAAAAAAACGATCATTTTTATGATGAGGATCTGAGGAGACTAGAGACTAGTACTGACCTTGAGAGCCGACCTGAGCACAATGACCTGTCCAGCAGGCTGAATCCAGGGTTCCCCATCCACGTGGACCGGCATGTCACACAGGAGAGTGATGCGGAGCTACACAGAGAGGGAGAGAGAGAGAGAGAGGTCACATGATGTGTGTGTTGGGGGGAGGGGGAGGGGGAGAGTGTGTGTTGGGAGGTGGGGAT
>NW_004798037.1:177596-178376 GCF_000002075.1 Aplysia californica | reverse complement strand
GGGGGGGAGAGGTCACACAGGAAAGTGGTGATGCGGAGTTGGGGACACAGACGCAGGCACGCACACATATACCCACACACGCATGCACACGCACATACACACACACACAAGAACATAAAACAATTGCCTCACATACTTTTGAGAAGTTAAAAAACACCACCAAAGTCCCCCCTCTCCCAAAACATTCCAGCACAGACACACAAACACACACAGCAACTCACATGGCCTCACACACACAACACACACGCACGACAACACACACACACACACACACACACAACAACACACAATACACACAACAACTCACATGGCGACACACACACAACAACAACACAAACACACACACCACACACACACATCACACACACACAACACACACACACAACAACTCACATGGCCACCCTGAGCAATGCGTATGCCATTGCGGAGTCCTCCGTGAATCTGGCCCATATGCACGACCCCTGTGACCCCAACAATCTCCAAGTTCCCATCGTAGTGGGTCGGTTTGTTGAACTGGTCGTCTCTCTCAGGGCCCCACGGATTGGCTCCAGAACCCCAGCTGGAAAAGGAATCCAAAACGTTTTAGTTTTTTAGTTAAGTAGAGTTTTTACGGCGCTCGCAACTGCATAAGGTCATATGAGCGCCAAGGGGTGCATGTCAAAAGAGAAGTCCTTACAGGGAATCAGACTTACTCTGCTCACCTCTCTAGCTTCAACAGTACAAAGTCTGCTTCGGCTATCAAGGCACCCCGGAAATAGAGGGTCACAAAAGTGTGACAAA
>NW_004798037.1:165735-177339 GCF_000002075.1 Aplysia californica | reverse complement strand
TCGTATCCAGGCAGCCACCTGACTGCAAGAAAATCTTACTCCCTCTTAGTCTCTATAAAACTTTCTCCAGTCCATTAGTTCCAAGTTTTTGAAAACTACTTTAGAGTTACTATTCTCACACTTCTGTACGCTTATTGCCAGCTAATTTTGTAGCTGTTCGAAGGGAAAGTTATTGCATTTTTAGTATGGGTACCTAAATTTGTCGCCGTGGCGGGAGGCAGCCCAGGTGGGTGTGTCTGTTCAGGGAGGCAACTCAGGAAGAAATGGGTTAACCCTCTGAGCCCCCGCCACCGGTACATTGGTGGTGCGTAAAACTGTCCCTCCCTCTCCTTCTCTGTATCCCTCTCCCTCTCTCTCCGTTTTAGTTGTAGCAAGTGTTTTACAGTACTTGCAACACAATAAAGTCATATAAGTGCCAAAGATTAGAGGTGTTACAAGACAGTAACAAACACAAAAAAGAAGGAGGGTAGATAAGACGATAGATGTTTGATAGGAAAGAAGAAGCAAACCACACCAGAGCACCCGCCAACCATCCATTCTCTTTGTCTATCTCTCTCTCTCTCTCTCTTTCACCCCCTCCCCCTCTCTCCCTCTCTCTCTCCCTCTCCCTCCATCCTTCTCACCCTCCCACCCTCTCTCTCTCCCTCCCACCCTCACTCACCTAAGAATATTGAGAATGACAATGCCCTCAACAGGAGGCAGCTCTATGGCCTTGCCGTCCACCTCCACCTTGATGTTCCTGTACAGGTCCTTGCAGATCTTGCGGTTCACCATCTTGCGCAGCCCAATCTTCAGGTAAACGCCTTTGTTGTGCAACCTGAAATAATAATAATAATAGATAGCATTTGTATAGCGCAAATCCTCGCTCAACAGCAAGCTCTATGCGCTTCACAGTCTATACTATTACCCCAGCAGACCTGAGAGCATTCTGAAAAAACCTCAATTTCCTGGGAAGCATACAGTGTAAGCAGCCATTTATAGGCGCTAAAACACTAACATACTGACAACCTGAACACGCAAAGAAAAAAACAACAGTTTTAATTTTCTCAATTCTAAAGTAGGGTGGGTTTTTTGTGTGCGTATGTGTGTGTCAATCTTTGTTGTGCAACACATCTACCGCACAAAAATGATTTATTGGCAGAAAACACAGATGGGCTTACACGTCTATGTACGGATTGTACGAGCACGGATTGTACGAGCATTGTGTGAGGTAGGAGAAGACTCATGTAACTTCCTATTTACCTCCAGACACTCACTCAACATGTAAATCTATTCCCCTTTTTTTGGGGTCTCATTTTATCATTTCTCAAATGTGTGTTGTTTTATATTGTTTTGGTGGTGTTGTTTTTGGCATTATGTTACTAACTCAACCTGTAAATTCTTTGGCATATCGACAGACCGAAGGACTAGAACCCAAATGGCCGCAGGATCAGAAAAGTAAAGAAAGTAAAGTATGTTACTAACTCCAACTTTTCTCCATCTATCTCTCGATGAAATCCCCCCAATATTATAGGCCAATCAATAGAAATGTGGTTCAATATAGAATGTACATGCAGAAATTCATGAGAAAATATGGGTAAATAAAAAAGTTATGGGAGGTAGAGTGGGGTCACCCCTGAGCAGCCTAGGTCAATGTGGTTTCCCCCCGCACAGGGACTATTTACCTGCGGCATTGAAGGGGTTAATGCAACGAAAAAAGCAAAGCAAAGAAACAACAAAGAGAAGTAGGAGGTGCAGATGAGAGAAAGCACCTCACAACACTGCATTCATTTCTATCACATAAACATGCCATCAAGTTGTTGCTTACGGTAAGTAAGTATGCTTTGTACATTTTGATGAAAACTATTTAAACTCTTCGCTGCAACGCCCGTAGAATTTACGGGCCTGAACCGTGTAGCGCTGTGCCTATGGCCCGTAGAATTTACGGGACTGTGACAGAGGTTGTTTTGATACCAATTATAAGGTAAGTTACTGCTAAAATCTTGTAATTATTATAGAAGTACCTTTCCTTTATGTTTACCTCCTTTTTCCCCCCATTTGAAAGCGTCAGATTCAGATATTAGCTCGAGGAGAATATTAATTAGATCTAGATATATACATCTACAAAAGAAAAATGATTTACAAGCAGTTAACACAGATGGGCTTCCATGTATATATAATATGGATTGATTGTACGAGCATTGTATAAGGTAGGAAAGCCTCATGTCACTTTTTCTTTACCTGCACATACTCACACAACATGTATTCCCCTTTTTATGGTATCAATTTATCATTAATCAAATGTTTCTTTTGCTGTTTGGTGGTGTTGTTTTCGGCATTACCAGGCTTGCCAACTTTTGAGATTCTGAATTCTGGAATTTTGATTACGCTGGAGCGCCACGGACACACACTTCTGTGATAGGCTACTAAAGCTACTAAAAAAAAGCACCCACACCACAAAATCAGCTCTAACAAACCAGTGGAGAAACAGAGAGAGAGAGAGGTGCCGTTTCGGGAAAGGTTCGGGAACGACGATAGCAATTCGGGAATTTCCAGAAAAATTTGGGAAGGTTGGCAAGCCTGCATTATGTTGCTAACTCCAACTTTTCTCTATCTATCTTTACATGATATCCCCCCAAAATCATATCAATGGGAATGTGGTTCAATGTAGAATGTACATGCAGAAATTCATGAGGAAATATTTATAAATAAAAAAGTTATGGGGTGTAGAGTGGGGTCACCCCTGAGCAGCCTTGGTTCAAGGGATTTTCCCAGGCACAGGGGCCTATTTACCTGCGGCACTGAAGGGGTTAAAGGAAACCAAACTCGTGAAGTAGAGAAGTTTTTCTTGGGGGTTTTTTTTTGGGGTGGGGGTGTTTATTTTTAGTAAGAGTTTTACGGCACTTGCAAAACAATAAGGTCATATAAGTGCCAAAGATTAGAGGTGTTACAAGAGAGTAACAAACACAAAAAAGGAGGAGAGCATCAGAGCACCCACCAACCACTCACATAGAAAAGTTTAAGGAGAATGTCTCCTTAATAATAATAAATAACAATAGATAAGTCCACGAGAAAAACAGGCATAGTCACAAACCGGAAATTGTGAAGATGTCAAGGTTAAAAGCTTGTGAACTCATAACTTCAATTTGTTTGATCAGCGGTTTATTGTTATGTTTGTTGAATGGGGAATTTAACAACAATAATCAACCAACAGTTGAACAGAAATACAGTCATGAGTCAACAAAGGTTCAAAATTGATACCCTCACAATTTTCAGTTTGTGACTATTCCCTTTTTCGCATGGACTCCTCCATTGTATTTATACAGCGCATATCCGCACTCTACAGCATGCTCTATGCACTTCACAACTATTATTACCCCAGCAGACCCTAGCATACTCAAAAACATTCTCGGCTTCCCGGGAAGCATACGGTGACAGGTGCGGACTGCACGCGCTCAAACGTTAACAAACTGACAGGATCTTTCACCGTCTATAGCCGGGTTCCCATTCCCACCAGGGTGAAGTGAAGACAACTAGGGTAAGGTACCTTTCCCAAGGACACAACGCCAGGCCCCTGACGGGATTCAAACCCACAACTTTACAGTTGTGAGTCCAAGAGCCTGTCTACTAGGCCACCGAAGCCACATCTCCTCCCTCTTCAAGCATTCCTTTTCTTCTTCAATTCCTTCTTCATACCACTCCTCCACCTCACATGAACTGACCCTAGACATCAGAAAAAACAACAACTGGCATTAAAGAAATTCACAACTGACATCAAAGAAAGTATTTTTTCAGTTTTAGTAGAGGTTTTATGGCGCTCGCAACTGCATAAGGTCATATGAGGGCCAAGGGGTGGATGTCAACAGAGAAGTCCTTACAGGGAATCAGACTTACTCTGCTCACCTCTCTAGCTTCAACAGCACAAAGTCTGCGTCGACTATCAAGGCACCCTGGAAATAGTGGGTCATAAGAGTGTGACAAACATACAAAAGAAGTAGAGGAAAAATGACAATAGTAAGGATTAAGAAAGAAAAAGCAGCAGTTCCCTGTTGTAGATCAGGCACAGTTATGAGCGTGACATTAATGAATCAGCCCATTTACAATTCTACTGTGCAAGAACGAGAAATATCCCCCCTTTGGGAATGGCCAGAAGACACTTCAGTCAGTGGCACCGCCCCGGGGATATCAAAGAAAGTAACAAGTCACGGTCGATATCAGAGAGAGAGTGACGAAGAACTAAATGACGACTGACAACAGACACAGTGACAGATGACGTAAAATAAGTGACAACTGACATCAAAGAAAGTAACATGCGAGAAAACGACGATATCAGAGAAAGTGACACATGAGAGAATGACAGAGTGTGACATACGACATCTGAGAAAGCGACTACTAACATAAAAAAGTAACAAATGAAAAAAAGTGACGATCGATATCAGCGAGAAAATGAAATGACCAAGAAAAAAAGTGACAACACCTGACATCAAAGAAAAAACCAACACTACTGACATCACAGAAAGCGTGAGCGACGCACACACACACACACACACACACACACACACACACACACACACACACACATACCCCCCCCACACACACACACAATGACATACACATACAGAGAGAGAGAAAGCACTAGACAAAACAAGACAAGACAGTCCAACCTGCTGTTGAATTTGTCCGGCTTCTCCTCGCGAGCCATGTGGAAGCCGAGACAGAGCTCTGCGTCAATGCCGATGCCGAAGTAGTTGTTCATGACGAATATGCTGGTCGGGTCCTCCGTGGTGTTGGCGCTGTTTGTGTCGTTGGCGATGGCCATCTTGGTCTCATCCTGCTCCTTCTCGTTCGGATGGAAGATAACAGTCCAGCTGAAACGGGGGAAAAAAAACAACAACACATAAAATCATGTTTTATTTTTAGTAAGAGTTTTACAGCACTTGAAACACAATAAGGTCATATAAGTAAGCGTTGAAGATTAGAGGAGTTACAAGAGAGAAACATACACTAAAAAGAAGAAAGAGAGATCAGGACTATAGATGTTTGATAGGAATGAAGGAGCAAACCACACCAGAGCACCCACCAACCACCCATATAAAAACTTGAACTGGGAACACCCTACACTGAAATCAGCCCTCTTGTCATTGTCTGAAGTTATGGCACTGTTGATCTATTACCTTTGTTTAGTTCTAGTATGGTTTTACGACGCTCGCAACCCCATAAGGTCATATGAGCGCCAAGGTGTGGATGTTCATGGAGAAGTCTACACGGGGAATCAGGCTTACTCTGCTCACCTCTCTCGCCTCAAAAGCACAAAGTCTGCCTTCAACTATCAAGGCACCCCGGAACTAGCAGTTCACAAGAGAGTGACAAACATACAAAAGAAGTAGAGGGAAAATGACAAT
The DNA here is from genome assembly GCF_000002075.1 of Aplysia californica. Lineage (NCBI taxonomy): Eukaryota > Metazoa > Mollusca > Gastropoda > Aplysiida > Aplysiidae > Aplysia > Aplysia californica. The sequence continues at coordinate 171,958 of NW_004798037.1, read as the reverse complement.
AGTAAGGATGAGGAAAGAAAAAGCAGCAGTTCCCCCTATATTGTTTCAGCACAGTATGAGCATGACATTGATAAATCAGCCCATTTACAATTCTACTGTGCATAAGGACAAGTTAATATCCCCCCTTTGGGATCTATTGCCTGACCAGAGGTAAATCAGCACCAACTTACATCAGACATTAAAATCTCGAGAGATCAACAGTCGAATTGAGCAACTATCCGCTTCATGATGGAAACTCTCTCCCTCAAACAGGCAATCAAACTATGATCATTGAAGCTGCTGCCATTATTAAAAGAATGTCGCTTAGACCACATATATCAACATTTGAACCTCATTGGCTCATCCAAAATAAAACAGCAATACATTCTATGAGCTTTTTCATTTTCGGTAAGCAAGACAAAAATCACACAGTCCCCAAATAGGGTTGAACCGAACAAACTAAAACAAACATTCTCCCCTCCTCTCTCCTTACCAGTCCAGTTTGATTGATCTCTTTAGTTTTAGTACGAGTTTTACGGCACTTGCAACACAATAAGGTCATATAAGTGCCGAAGATTAGAGGTGTTACAAAAGAGTAACAAATACAAAAAAGAAGTAGGGGAGATAAAGACGATAGATGTTTGATAGAAACGAAGAAGCAAACCACACCAGAGTACCTGCCACAACCACCCACAGTTTGATCTCTTCTGTGTCTTAGACATCCTGACCAAACAAACAAACATTCCCCCCTCCTCTCTCTCCTCACCGGTCCACTTTGACCTCTTCTGCGTCTTTGACACCTTGAACTGAACAAACAAACAAATATTCCCCCCTCCTCTCTCTCCTCACCGGTCCAGTTTGATCTCTTCTGCGTCTATGACATCTCGTAGCACATTGAGCGGGTCCTCCCCTCCGGTGTAGCCCGGGCCCCATCGCAACACTCGCGCCAGATCATTCCCTGCACACCAACACAAGAAGAAAAAATCAGGTCAGTAAGGAGGCAAAACTTACCAACCAAAAAATCCCACCGTCATTATATCCCTGAGCACATAGAAAAGGAACTGGGATGGTAAGTGAAGGTTCTAGTTACTGGAAAAGTAAAAACACCCATTATTTGTTTCGCATCTTCAATATAGCACGATATTCTTTTGTGTACTAAAAATCCAAAGGTTGAGACATTAACAATCTTTGTTAAAAGGTCAATTTCGGTAAGCACTGCTTTTTTTTTTTTCTGAAAGGGAGGGGAGAGGGGGGGCGGAGTTAACAGATTTTTTTTCTAAAGCAACAAAAAAACTGACAAAGAAATGTGTTATAACACTGATGAAATACGTCATTTAAAAAGCATGGCAGAATATTATGATTTGTAAACAAGTGAAGCAAGCGAAAGGCAAGGGTAGGCCCAGAGCAACCTAACAAGGGAATCTAAACAAACGGGTAACCAGGAAAGATGAGGGAAACCTAGCTTTTTTACAAGCATCTGAGCAAAGGAATGAATGGAGAACCATGACCGCTGAAGTCTGTCGCAGATCTGGCACTGGATGATGATGATGATGAAACAAGTGAAGCACAAAGCAGAATATTATGATTTGTACACAAATTGAAGCAAAACTGAAGAATATTATGATTTGTACACAAGTGAAGCAAAAATGAAAAAAAGACAAGACCAAAGACCCAACAACTGACCGGTGCCCAGTGGAACGATGGCCATGGGTGGAGACTGGCACTCGGCGTCCTGGCCCACGTTGTCTAGACAGGAGAGCACCCAGCCCACGGTGCCGTCCCCGCCACACACCAGGATCTTGTAGTAGGGGATGTTACGGAACACGTACAAGCTGTGGACGACACAGGGAGAGAGAGACACAGAGAAACAGGTTAAGTTATAGTCTGTCAGGTTTTGTTTTAGTTTAGCAAGGTTTTACAGCACTCGCAACTGCATAAGGTCATATGTGCACCAAGGGGTGGATGTTTGTTTGTTTTAGTAAGTGTTTCATGGCACTTGCAACACAATAAGGTCATATAAGTGCCGGAGACTAGAAGAGTTACAATAGAGTAACAAACATAAAAAAGGAGGAGAGATCAGGATGATAGATGTTCAATAGGAAAGAAGGAGCAAACCACACACGCAGGCTATGTTACAGAAGGTCACTCGAGAATCTTTGGAAGGAGCTTACTTGGTTCCCTTGCACATATCTCGGTCTCCACTCCACTCTCAGTTTTAGTAAGAGTTTTACAGCATTTGCAACACAATATGGTCATATAAGTGTCCAAGATTAGAGGTGTTACAAGAGGTAACAAACATTTTAAAAATTGCATAAGGTCATATGAGCGCCAAGGGGTGGATGTCAACAGAGAAGTCCAAACGGCAAATCAGGCTTACTCTGCTCACCTCTCTAGCCTCAACAGCACAAAGTCTGCTTCGACTATCAAGGCACCCCGGAAATAGCAGTTCACAAGAGAGTGAAAAACATACAAAAGGAATAGAAGAAAAATAACTATAGTAAGAAAAAGCATGACATTGATAAATCAGCCAATTCACAATTCTACTGTGCGTAAGTACATGTTAATATCCCCCTTTGGGAATGGCCTAAAGACACTTCAGTCAGTAGCACTGCCCTGAGGTAAAAGAACTAACTACGTACCCTGGCAAAGGTCCTCCATTCTCTAGATTGAAGACCTGGTGAGGGTTGAGAAGTTTCCGGAAGGAAGTGATGAGGTCCAGACCTTGGCATCCCCCGCTCTTCACATTGACAAAGACCATCAAGGGTTTCACATAGTCTGGGATCATGTGGGGCTGGAAGAAACACAAAACCAAACATGGGATAGAAACAACGCAGCAACAGTCGGTCACACCGACAAACACAATGCAACAGTCCGCAACCTCAGTGCTTTCTTGTCGTTGATCTCCATTTTTAATAACAGTGAAAACAGTTCATAACAAAGAGTGAGCTTAATACAGGGTGCCCATTATGGCTGGATCGGGCCGATCGCGCAACTCGGTCACCTGAAACTGAAAACAAACACGTCTGTTTTTGAGGGGACTGAGTCGGGCGATCGGCCCGGTCCGCCAATCCCATTCGTAATGGGCACCCCGTATAAAAAGAAGTCATTTTCACTGTTAAAAAAAATGGAGAAACAGCAAGAAAGCACTGGGGTCGCGAGTTGGTCACACTGATAAACACAATGCAACAATCATACAGATATTCCAGAGCAATACTCACTTGTATAAAATGACACTGATATTCCACACTGATACTTGTATATTGCTGCAGGCCAACGACCAAACAATAACATTATTCTTCTTTTAAATCCTGATGCAGTAATAAAAACATTTCTTTATTAATTAACACTTTGCCGCCTCATCTTGCTGATTGGCGATGTTTACCACCCAGTTTCTTTGGGTTTTCCCCAAAATATGATGGCAAAAGTGTAAAGGCCCTATATTTAATACCGCCCTCTGGACGCATACACAGGAATGCTACAATGAATGACTTACAGTAACCTAACCTGAAGTGTTGCTATCGATCTGGTAGCCTAGCCTACAAATTGCTAATTTTGCACATAGAAAGCTTGTCCATTTCCTCCCAGGACCCCCTAAACATCTCCACTCGAGTCTAAAAAAAAGTACTCACGCATCTATTTGACTGTTTTTCACAAGAATGCAAAAAAGTGTGAGGTTGATGAAAATAGGTTCATTTTTAAAAATATTTTAGAGGTATGCTGTTAAAACCATATTATTTTTTTTTACCCACTTTAGGCTAACATCAAAGAAAAGCTTCGTTTGTAGTGACTTCATTAACATGCTGTTAGATTTTATTGGTCATCCGGGTTTTTTTTTTACCCACATGCATTGACCTGAGAAGATTAAACACAGCGGTTTCTTTTTACCTTGTTCTAATGAATAAGCCACAGAGCCAAACCCACAAGTAAATAGAGATACTGATTATTGCACACCGATACTCTCTTGATAACAGTAATACCAACATTCCATACCAATGTATATTATATACAATAACGGAAGGACTTTCGTAATGAGCGACCACCCCAACAAACATAATAAAAAAGAGACCTAGATCTAATTCTAACCCTAACCGGAATCCTAACCCTACCCCTGACCCTACCCATACCCCTCTATTCTACTCTGTGGTCGCTCATTACGGAAGTCCTCCCTACAATAACGATACTATCATTCTTGATCGATATATTTATACACTTTAAAAAATTGGAACTCTTGATTGAAACTGCTACTCACTTGTATATTAGGTAGTAGTAGAGCTAAGATTTGCTTGTCATCAAAGGTGGACTCCTGTAATATATTGAAGACTGTAGTAGCAATCTCAGGTATTGTGTAGATGAGGACCAGAGAGCCGTACTCGTAGTAGATTCCGTCAAACCGCTCCCACTTGTTCTCTGTGGGGGGACAGAACACAATCATGTTTTAGCAAGAGTTTTAGTTTTAGTAGAGGTTTTATGGCGCTCGCAACTGCATAAGGTCATATGAGCACCAGAAGATTAGAAGTGTTACAAAAGAGTAACAAATATAAAAAAGGAGGAAAGATAAAGACGATAGATGTTGATAGGAAAGAAGAAGCAAGTAAGAGTTTTACGGCACTTGCAACACAATAAGGTCATACAAGTGGTGAAGAAATGATGAGTTACAACAGAGTTTTACGGCACTCGCAACTCCATAAGGTCATATGAGCGCCAGAAGATTAGAGGTGTTGCAAGAGAGTAACATAAAAAAGAGAGGCCCCCCCCCCCCTCCCCCGGTCATATTGTTCAGACAACAGTTAGTTTTAGTAAGAGTTTTACAGCACTTGCAATACAATAAGGTCATATAAGTGCTGAAGAAGGGATGTTTTAGTTTTAGTAGAGGTTTTACGGCACTAGCAACTGCATAAGGTCATACATGAGTGCCAAGGGGTGGATGTCAACAGAGAAGTCCAATCGGGGAATTGGGCTTACTCTGCTCACCTCTCTGGCTTCAACAGCACAAAGTCTGCTAAAGAAGGTAAGTGTTACAACAGAGTAACAAACACAAAAAAGAAGGAGGAGAGATAAAGACAATACATTTTTTGACAGGAAAGAAGGAGCAAACCACACCAGAGCACCAGCCAACCACCCACTTAGTAAGAGTTTTCTGGCACTTGCAACACAATAAGGTCATACAAATGGCGAAGAAATGATGTGTTACAACAAGGTAGCACATACGCCTGGTTTCAGAAGTAAAATTAGCGAGAAAATGGTTTAAGATTCCTCAGAAACTGCAAATTTACATATTTTGAGCCTTTAATCAACGTTTTTCCCTAAAATCCACATAGAAAAGTGTTTTTGAACGGACATACAAGATGTTGAACCAAAAAACAAAAATTCGAAAAAAATTTCCAAAGTGGCCAAAAATGCTGATTTCTCGGGTTTAGTTATTTCGACAAGTGCCTGATGTCACCACGATACCTCAAATGCGTCCATACTGTTTGAAAGTTTTTGGCTGGAGGTATAATTAAGGACTACGTTGGAGAGATTGGAACAGACGGGTGGAAGAAACCATATTATATGTAATTTATGAGGAGTTCTAAGCCAAGAAATGTGGGGTGAACCATGATAGCCAATGCCAGATCCAGATCTGGTATTTGAAGGAAGAAGCAGAGGAGGAGGAGGAGGAGGACAGAAGGAGGGGAGGAGGACAGGAGAAGGAGGGGAGGAGGAAGATGATGAGGAGAAAGAGGAACATCAGCATCAGAAGAAGAACAAAAAGAAGAACAAGAAGAAGAACAAGAAGAACAAGAACAAGAAGAAGAACAAGAACAAGAACAAGAACAAGAACAAGAAGAACAACAAGAACAAGAAGAAGAAGAACAAGAACAAGAAGAAGAACTAGAAGAAGAACAAGAACAAGAAGAAGAACAAGAAGAAGAACTAGAAGAAGAACAAGAACAAGAAGAAGAACAAGAACAAGAAGAAGAACAAGAACAAGAAGAAAACTAGAAGAAGAACAAGAACAAGAAGAAGAACAAGCACAAGAAGAAGAACTAGAAGAAGAAGAAGAAGAAGAAGAAGAAGAACAAGAAGAACAAGAAGAAGAACAAGAAGAACAAGAACAAGAAGAAGATGAACAAGAACGGGATAAAAAACATGATGAGGAGAAAGAGGAACATCAGCATCAGAAGAACAAGAAGAAGAACAAGAACAAAAAGAAGAAGAACTCTCTCTCTCTCTCTCTCCCTCTCCCCCCTCTCTCTCTGTCTTT
>NW_004798037.1:163485-165539 GCF_000002075.1 Aplysia californica | reverse complement strand
CCCCCCCTCTCTCTCTGTCTCTGTCTCAGCAAGAACAACAAGAACAACAAGTCGAAGATGAACAATAACGGGGTAAAAAAACTTTACCTTTCCCAATAATGTCCACCAGGATCTTCTCGTACTGCCTTTGAGAGAGACCAGTGGGCAGATTGCCGACATACAGAGATATGCTCGGCCCGTGAGGGTCTTCCTTTTGTTGCAAATAGAACCTCGTCATGCGGTTTTGACGTAGCGACTCCTGAAAAGTAAAAACATGTATACCATACTGATCAGTTCAGAAACAGGACTCATGGGAGGGAGGGGGGGAGGGGGTGTGTGTTCCCCTCATTAACTCTTTATCTCCGTGGGGGATAAACCCACTATGCTGAGGCCCCTTTTTGGTTCGAAATCTAAAAATGACGAAAACATCACTAAATTGGTCATTAAATTAAAACAAGTGGACCTATTTCGATAGTTCTTAATCTAATGAATGAAATCCCGATGAAAAAAAGACCAATTGTGAAAAAATGAACTCGATGTCGACGTCGTCGTAAAGGAATGTGCCCGACTCGCTGTCAGCATCTCAACATCACAGGGGTTCCGATCGTTAGCCGCTGGGAGCGTCTTGCCGGAGATACAGAGTTAAAAACACTATTTAACAGGGCCCTGAGACAGGAAACGTGGCCAACCCCACTGACACTACAAGAGAAGCTATACAGGCCGACAGATGAACTGAGCAGGATGGCCCAATTTATGACAGATACCAGACTTCAAGTGTGCGATCGAGAAGAAGAAGAAGACTATTTAACACACCACAGACACCAAACAAGAACCATGAGCTGTCCCGCCAAGAACAAATGATTCTCTTCAGACAAAGAACACAACACACAAGACTCGGACAACACATGTCCAGATGTTTTAAAATAGTAATAGTTGCCATCTCTCCTGCACCTGACGACAGCTAGTATCATTTCCCTATCTTTCTAGGAACAAAACAAAAAACTGGCGTCTGTGGAGTTGCAATCTGACACTGTCATTACATACTGAAGATGTTGCGGGGGGGGGATTTTGTTGAGCATCTCCATCTTTCTGCCGAGACATTGTATCCCTCTCAGCCCGAGTTGGTCCTGACAAGCGGGGTCAAAGCCTGCCTCCGAAATGATTTAAACCATGTCCATCGGGATACGATGTACGGAAAGGGACAGGAGAGAGATAGATGAAGCTCACTTGGAACCAGCTAGGAAAGATGGCCCAGGACAGAGATAAATGGAAGGAGTTTGTACGTGGCCTATAGAAGGAGCTTGAATGAGTCCTATACCCTGTCAGGGGTGAAAGGCACTGATGATGATGATGATGATGATGGGGATATAAAAACACCTAGATTTTAAAAAAAATTTCATAAATAAAATTACTGAAGGCAAAAAGACGCTAGAAGAGAAAATCATTTTAAAAATTATGTGTGGAAGATTTTATTTCAATTTATGTTGTTGTAGTTAGTTGTATGTGCGACTTTCAGAAGGGAGAAGCGCACACTACGTACCCTGCGACTGTGCACCATAATCTGAAACGGTTTGGCGGTGCGCTCCACCTTCCGTTCCGTGACACCCTTGTCCAGGAGAACCTCGATCAGCTCAAAGCTCTCCGGGTCTTTGTCCTAGGGAGAGACAAAAAGCAAACATGTGGTTGATTGGTCACACTTCCGGACAGACATAGATATTCTACCTACACACCCTGAAACAGAAATTCTATTCTGCTGTAAGCTGTCAAAAATGACTTTTCCTTATTCACAGCAGTTTCGAGAAAAAGAGTTTTTTTGTCAGTGTAGCCATTGAAAAATAAGAGCGCTGGCGAATTTTGGAATCTAATTTATTCAACAACTAGTCACAGTTTCACTTTTATTCTTTCACACACACAGGGGAACTGATCAGGCTTTCGATTTAGCGAATAAAAAGTTTTATCAGCTTACGACAGTATTGATGTCAAGCTCCCCCCCCCCATCACCCACTTACTCAATTCTAAACAGAGATAGATATTTGATCTACACACCCTGAGCCCTGAAACAGATAGTCCATCTA
>NW_004798037.1:155697-162563 GCF_000002075.1 Aplysia californica | reverse complement strand
CAAACTTTCTAAACACCCCCCTCATTTTACCTGAGACCTCCAGGGTAGACCTTGATGCAGCCGCTGTCCTTCTGCTCCTTGTAGCGGAGGAAGATGGAGGGCCGCTTGCCGTCAGGCGTCTTGAGCTGCGAGCGGACCGGCATGCTCTCCTCCAGCTCCCGCTCACCTGCTGACAGGGGAAGGTTGTGCAGCGCTGTCAGGATGAGCGAGCGGGGGAGGAGGGGGGGAGGAGGAGGGGAGGAGGCCAGTCAGAGAGAGCCAAAGCTACGTAGCAGGGCGCGTCAACACACACACACGCACGCATGCACGCACATGCATGGATGCACACACAGGCACACTCACATACACACACACATACACACACATACGTACATGCATGCACGCACACACACACACACACAAACACACACACACACACATACTCACATACACACACTCATAAACACACACACGCACAAACACACACACGTTTGTCAGACCAGTTTTGAACTTGATTGCCTGTCAAACAACTAGGTCACGTTAAGGAGTTCATTTAATTACACTGATATAAAACAACAAAATATTTGCAGATATCAGAGATCAGAACGAATGTACCAAAATAAATGTCCCTTCACAAACACATCTAAGTGTAACATCAAAGCAAAATGGCCATCCAGCAATGATGGAAACTGAACCTTTGGTGGTAACTTCTTTTTTTTTTAAATAGGAGAGGGTTTTACGGCGCTCGCAACTGCATAAGGTCATATGAGCGCCAAGGGGTGGGTGTCAACAGAGAAGTCTTTACAGAGAAGTCTTTACAGTCTTTACAACAGCACAAGGTCTGCTTCGACTATCAAGGCACCCCAAAATAGCAGGTCACAAGAGTGTGGCAAACATACAAAAGAAGTAGAGGAAAATGACAATAGTAAGGATCAGGACAGAAAAAGCAGCAGTTCCCTGTTGTAGATCAGGCACAGTTATGAGTGCGATATGAGTCAGCCCATTTACAATTCTACTATGCTTGAACGAGAAATGTCCCCCCTTTGGGAATGGCCTAAAGACACTTCAGTCAGTGGCACTTACCCTGGGGGTGGTAACTTCTTTGAGACCTAGCTTAGCTTGTTTGAGTAAAGAGAAACGCACCCACATAATGACAGTAATCTATCTCAAGGAAAAAGTAAGACAGACAGAGAGACAGTTAGTTTTAGTGAGAATTTTACGGCACGTGCAACACAATAAGGTCATATAAGTGCCGAAGATTAGAGGTGTTACAAGAGAGTAACAAACACAAAAAAGAAGGAGGAGAGATCAGGACCACAGATGTTTGATAGGAAAGAAGGAGCAAACTACACCAGAGCAACCGCCAACCACCCACACAGACAGACAGACAGACAGACAGACAGACAGACAGACAGACAGACAGACAGACAGACAGACAAACAGATAGACAGACAGACAAACAGACAGAAAACAAGTAGGACCTACCAATCGCGCTTGCCAACCAGTCACTTCAGTGAGACAGTAAATGGCCCGGACTCAAAATTTTACTACACAAATAATTTTTTGGCTACATCAACAGCACACACACACACACACACACACACACACACACACACACACACACACACACACACACAACTTACCAAGGCTTGACTCCGAGGCTTCTGTGACGAAATAGTTTTTTGGATCGTCTGATATGTGGAATGTCTTAAGAGCTGCCTCCTGAAAAATTACAACGTCAAGAGAATTTTAGTTTTAGTAAGTGTTTTACGGCACTTGCAACACGATAAAGTCATATAAGTGCTGAAGATTAGAGGTGTTGCAAGAGAGTAACAAACACAAAATAGAAGGAGGGGGAGAGATAAAGACGATAGATGTTTGATAGAAAAGAAGGAGCAAACCACACCAGAGCACCTGCCAACCACCCACGTAAAGAGAATGATGAGAAACAGTTTGGACGACAGAAACAACAAAAAGGTGTAACAGACTAAAAAAGCAATATTCCCTTGAGAAGAAGGTAGTCCCAGCACAACAAAGTTTTTACTACCCCTGTATAACACAACCACCTGTCTTTTTATTTTTCTTCTGGTTCCTAGTTTTTGGTACAGTAAAAGTGCCCATTACTTATTTCAACCCTCAATATTGCAGGATTTCATTTCATGTATAAAGAATACACTTACTGGGACATTTTAAACCTGTGCTCTACTTCATCAGGTGCTAGATCTTTTTAGTTAAGTTTTCTCAAAACAAAACAAAAAAAGAATAAAGAGTTTGCGACCTCAGTGCTTTCTTGTCGTATCTGTATCTTTTTAAACAGTGAAAATGTAACATCTTCTTAAGCTCACCCTTTCTCGTGAAATGTTTTCACTGTTATTAACCCTATTCATACATCGTGTTTTACTATCGTATCCATACGACGTGGGGAACTCTGTGCCACCACTATCCAAAGAGGAAATTTACTTGTTTATCCAATCCGTACGCTTTGCCTAGCAAAATGATTTTTAAAGAAATACTGAAAGTTTCAAAGAGATCTTTGCATTAGAAGTATTCTAAATGTGAAGAATACAACCTAGGGGGTACAAAATGACCCCAGGGCGTACGGATAGGGTTAAAAATGGTGATACGACAAGAAAGCACTGAGATCGCGAGTTGGGAGGGGATTGGGGTATGACCCTCATGCTATTCTACTCACCAAGATGGCCTGTACAGTTGCGTTTCTGGGCACAGATATTGTGCGGTACAGGCGCTTCTTCAGGGAGGCGTTGCCATCAAACACTCGGATGATTTCACCTGGATAGACAGACAAAAAAAAGTGACAAAGTGCTCAGACAATGATTGAAACAGACAGAATGCACAAATTTAAAAAACAAATCTCACCAAAGGAGGAGGAGGAGGAGGAGGAGGAGGAGAAGGAGGAGGAGGAGGAGGAGAAGGAGAAGAAGAAGAAGAAGAAGAAGAAGAAGAAGAAGAAGTAGAGCGAAGAGTTTAAATTTTAGTAAGAGTTTTATGGCGCCCGCAACTGCATTAGGTCAGAAGAAGAAGAAGAAGAAGAAGAAGAAGACAGTGCTCGCAACAGCATAAGGTTATATGGGCACCAACGGGAGGATGTCAACAGATACAGAAGTCCAAACGGGGAATCAGGCTTACTCTGCTCACCTCTCTTGCCTCAACAGCACAAAGTCTGCTTTGACTATCAAGACACCCCCGAAATAGCAGTTCACAAGAGAGTGACGAACATACGAAAGAAGTAGAGGAAAATGACAATAGTAAGGAAGAGAAAAAAAAAGCAGCTGTTCCCACAAATTCAAAACAAAACAAATCTCACCAAATGACTAATAATAGTCTAATAATGACTAATAATAGTAATAATAATAACAATAACAATAACAAAAACAATCATAATAATAATAATAAAACAAATAGCATTTGTATAGCGAACACCCCCGCTCGACAGCAAGCTCTATGAATTTTACACTAAATGAATTTCTATTTGATACCCATTTTGCCCATTTAGCTGGAACATGATATGCATTGTTAATTCTGAAGTACTGCCAAGAGCCTTAGAAATCCCATGCAATATTTACAATCTTCCTGGTACTTCCAATCTCCCGGCGGGTATTTACAATCTCATTGGTACTTACAATCTCCCTCGAGAATCGAGTCTATCTAACAAAATCTGGTACTTACAGTCTTCCTGTACTACAATCATCCTGTACTACAATCATCCTGGAGTCGATTTCTACACAAAGTCTGGTACTTACAATCTTCCTGTATTTACAATCTTCCTGGATTTACAATCCTTCTGTACTTACAATATTCCTGTATTTACAATCCTCCTGTACTTACAATCTTCCTCCACTAACAATCTTCCTTGATTTACAATCCTCCTGGAGTCTATCTTTAAACAAAGTCTGGCACTTACACTTACAATCTTCCTTTCTGGCACTTACAATCTTCCTTATCCTTGTCTCTGCCGTCTTTCTCCCTGGGCGACCGTCTCTCCCTCTCCTCGTCCTCCGTCTTTGAGTCACCACTAGAGGACCACTCTTCTGAAACAGTGCGCGCTGACAAAGATAAAAATCAAAACCAAAACTTGTTGAAAAAATTTTTCAATATCTTGTGCATTTCAATTGCACTTACCAAAGGAAATTGATATTTTACCAACAGTAATTTATATTTTTAAGCTTGCTCGAAATGGAAGGAAAGCCATTCTCATCCCCCCCACCCACTCACACAAAAAACTCCCCCTTTTTCACCATTCCTGCAACCCAATCTTTTTTTTTAAAAGAGGATTTTAAAATACCAGAACGACAATGGGGAAAAAAGCGATAAAGAAAAGTGAACAAAAATCGCTCCCCCACCCTCCCCCCCCCCCCCCCCCCCCCCCCCAACTTTCCCCAAATCAGCTGGGTTTTTCTTAAGCCTCTCATGACAACATTAATAATATTAGGTTTCACAATAACTAGTAGAAATAGTAGATATTAAAGCGGTGGGGAGGATATAAACCTCAACAAAAATAACTTTTGTAAGTTTTCTGGGTTTTTTAGTAAGGTTTTACACCACTCGCAACTACATTCGGTCAAATGAGTGTCTAACTTAATGTGTGTGTATTACGATTAAAAGGCAATAATTTTTTTAAAAAAATTTCCATCATGCTTACCTGGAAAAGCTGCCAGACCAGGAGAGCAGTGGAGGTGGGGAGGGGGAGGATAGAAACAAACAACACAACATTACTTTATGCTGGATGGAAGAAATGATGTCGCAGATAAAAAAATTTCATCAAAGGTAATCCATTTTTTCAAGAAGAAAAAATTAAGCAAGAAAAACACAACAAGAAAAAGGGGAACTGTTTAGTCGGTGATGATGATGATGATGATGATGATGATGATGATGATAATGATAATGATAATGAAGATGGTGGTGGTGGTTGTGGTATTGATGATGATGATGATGATGATGATGATGATGATGATGATGATGATGAAGATGAAGATGGTGGTGGTGGTTGTGGTGTTGATGATGATGATGACGATGATTATGACGATGATGATGAGATGATGATGAAGATTGTTTTATAAAAACCTAACATACCAACAACAGGACATCTATTTCTACGGCCACTTACTCGACTTGCGACTGATGCCCAGGATGGTTTCCATGGGAACATCGAGCCTCGGAATCGTTAGACAGCTAGACGGGAGCAGAATCTCTCTGAGACTCCCAAACTTGCATTCTACAGGTAGGGAGCGGTAGCAGGTAGCATGAGCCTGGACAAACAAATTTGGTGTGAAAAAAAAATCTCAGCATAAGGGAGAAATCTCAGGTCCGGTAAACAAAAGGCAGCATAAAGGACATAAATTATAACATTTAATAATAAATATAATACAAATATTTTTTTTTAAGTTTTAGTAAGAGTTTTTTTTTTTAGTAGAGGTTTTACTGCGCTCGCAACTGCATAAGGTCATATGAGCGCCGGAAGATTAGAGGTGTTACAAGAGAGTAACAAACATAAAAAAGAAGAAGGGGAGATAGTTTTAGTAAGAGTTTTACAGCATTTACAACACAATAAGGTTATATAAGTGCCGAAGATTAGAAGAGTTACAAGAGAGTAAATTACACCGAAAAAAAAAGGAAGAGAGATAAAGACGATAGATGTTTGACAGGAAAGAAGGAGCAAACCACATCAGAGAACACGCCTACCACCCACATTTTTAGTAAGAGTTTTACGGCACTTACAACACAATAAGGGCATATAAGTGCCGAAGAATAGGTGTGTTACAAGAGAGTAACTTACACCAAAAAAAAAGAAGCGAGGAGAGATAAGGACAATAGATGTTTGTCAGAAAAGAAGGAGCAAACCACACCAGGGCACCCTGCAACCACCCACTCATATACATTTTAATATATTATGTACATTTAAATATATTATGAACCAGTTCCTTCCTCCTCCTCTTCCCCTTCTTTCCTACCATCTACTCTTCTCCATCTCCTCACAAAAAATTTTTAAACGGTCTACCCGGAAAAATACAAGACAAGAGAGATAGATAAGAGAGACAGACAAGAGAGAGAGATAAGAGAGCAGAAAAAAATAGAAAAGCTTACCGAGACTCCACACCACTCGCAGCGCATGCCGGCCAGGCACTCGGACGACCAGCATGTCTTCTTGCACGCCACACACTTGGAGTTGGGCGGCAGGTTGCCTTCTCGCCAGTGGTGGTAGTGAATCACATTCTGGTGGAGGGGGGGGGGGGGGGGGGGGGGGGGGTTGGGAGAGGGGAAACCAACACTTCCATAAGCTATATACATTACATTATATTATATACATTACATTTTTTTCTTTTTCACAAGAAAAAAATGACTGAATAATGTTTAAAAAATCAATCATTTCACAAGGAAAAAATACTGAATAATGTTTTAAAAAATCAATCGTATGGTTATCTCTTTTCACCAACTATAGATTAAATATTTTTCACAAGGAAAAACGGCTGAATAATGTTTTAAAAGATCAATCATACAGTCATCTATTTTCATGGTCACTTACGAAAAAAGAAACCCCAACTTTTTATCCCAATCAGGCGAAAACCAGGGATGCCACTCAACTTTCTTGAAAATAGCTGAAAATCCACGCACCACGGTCTCGCTAACATATGAATATCAATTTAAAACCCAAAGGGTGTACATAGAGAGAAATGACAAACAAACAAAAATAAATGGGTGTACATAGAATTATTTTTTTCCCCAACTATAGATTCTATCTCGATCTCAATAACGGAATAGCGGATCAGGATCAAAATACCGGAAGTAACGGGAAAAAAGCGGAAAAGTGGCTTCCCTGGAGAGCAAAAAGGAACAAACAACAACGGAATATCGTTTTTAAAACAAGCCGG
>NW_004798037.1:153885-155433 GCF_000002075.1 Aplysia californica | reverse complement strand
GGGGGGGTTGTTTTTTCCAAGACGGTTATAACAAGTACCGAAGAAAAAAAAAGATTAAGAAGAAAACAGAAAACTTTTCAAAACTTTAAAAAAACTAGAACAAAATAAGAAACAAACATCTTTTTAAACTTAGAGAAAGATACATGGAAGAAAGAACAAAGCTAGAACTCAAATGGCCGCTGGATCGGAAAAGTAAAAGTAAAGTTAAAGTTGAATCCTCTCTGTGTCTACTTACTCTGTCTCTCTGAGGGAAGTAGGTTGCACATTCCATGCAGTCACTGACCACAAAGTCTTGGCAATCCAGATGTGCATAATATTCACAGACTGTGGAACAGAAAAAGATGTAAAACTTTAATATTTTAACCCTCCCAATACTTCACACGTACATCAACAACAACAATTCCACTGTTTAGTTGTGTATAATATTCCCAGACTTAGTTTAGTTTAGTAGAGGGTTTTACAGTGCTCGCAACTGCACAAGGTAATATGAGTGCCAGAAGATTAGAGGTGTCACAGGAGAGTAACAAACATAAAAAAGAAGAAGGGGAGATAAGGACGATAGATGTTTGATAGGAAAGAAGAAGCAAACCACGCCAGAGCACCCGCCAACCACCCACATTCCCAGACTGAGGACCAGAAAAAAGATGTAAACTTGAATATATATTTTAATTTTAGCCCTCTCAAAACTTCACCCATCAACAACAATTTCCCTGTTTAGTTTTAGTAAGAGTTTTACAGCACTTGCAACACAATAAGGTCATTATTATATATAAGTGCCGAAGAATAGATATGTCACAAGAGAGTAACATACATAAAAAAGAAGGAGGAGAGAAATAAGGACGATAGACGTTTGATAGGAAAGAAGAAGCAAACCACACCAGAGCACCCGCCAATCACCCACCTTCCCCCCCGTTTCCTGTTCCTGGAAGGCATAACCGCTTCTCTACTGTGACACCCATGGTGACCCCTGCTTGTTGTTTTCTTTTTTTTTTATAGGTGTTTTACGGCGCTCGCAACTGCATAAGGTCATATGAGCGTGCGGGACACATCAAACATTTTCAGTTGGTGGGAAATTCGGGATTTTCCCCAGGTGGCGGCTGAAGCCTACTCTTATCGATTTTGCACCGCCAAGGGGTCTTTAACATGCGCAACTTGCACACGAGACCGCCAAGATTTTTCGCTCTTATCCGAGAAGGCTCTGTGTAGATCTTTCCGATCATGAGATAATAAACATGTAACAATATATAAACACACAAAAATAATAGAAATGTAATAATGCATAAACACATAAAATAATAAACACGTAACAACATATAAAAATGCACGAAACAAGAAATACGAAACAGAGTACAAACACACACAGGCGATAAACCAACAACGAACAAACAGACGCCCTGTGATTCCAGCACTTTCTACAGGCCACACCCTTTAACCGGACTGCAAATTCCTAGCTGTAGCCCGTCCAATCAATACCTACGTAGTGATCAGCTTATAAACAGACAGCACCAGCATCATGGCATGCAGCTAACTAACATCTTACCAATTCCT
>NW_004798037.1:150824-152672 GCF_000002075.1 Aplysia californica | reverse complement strand
ATGAAGGAAAAAGGGGGTCAGACCTAAACTTGTGTGCTCTGCATTTCAGGCTAAGTGCCTTATCATGGAAGCACACACACATGCCTGTCCATAGCAAAGCATCAGTTTCCCCTTGTGTCCTTGTGTCAACCATTAACCCAATCCGTACGTCGTGTTTTACTATCATATCCATACGACATAGGGAACTCTGTGCCACAGCTTTCCAAAGAAGAAATTTACTCGTTCATCCGATCCGAATGCTTTGCATAGCTGTCTGTCAAAATGATTTTTTGAGAAATACTGAAAGTTTTTATAAAGAGATCTTCGTACTAGAAGTATTATAAAATGTGAAGAATACAACTCCAGGGGTACAAAATGACCCCAGGGCGTACGAATAGGGGTAAACAGCCTAAAATCTATCAGATATAGGGGGTTGGGGGGGAGAAGTGTGCAAGAGAGGAGCCTTATCATTGCAAGATACATACATGTCTGTCTATATCAAATTAATTTTATCACAATGTCCAGCACTCAGAGGCATCAAATGTTTTATTTCGCTTTCATTATAGTTTTACGGCACTTGCATCACAATTAAGTCATAACAGTGCTTTTGTTTTGTTTTGTTTGAGTAAAGAGTAAATGTTTTTGTTTTAGTAGATTTAGTAGAGGTTTTACCGCGCTCGCACTTGCATATAAGGTCCTATGAGCGCCAGAAGATATAAGAAGTATTACAAGAGAGTAACAAACAAAAAAAGAGAAGGGGAGATAAGGATAATAGATGTTTGATAGGAAAAAAGAAGCAAACCACACCAGAGCACCCGCTAACCACCCACTGAGTATAGAGTAAAGAGAAGTGCATCAACGCAATTACTGTCATTTAGTGCAAGGGAGAAGTAAGACAGAAAGAAAGAAAGAAAGAAACAACTGGTGGAAAGAAAAGAAATAGAACCTACCAGTGGCGCCCTCCTACCATGTGCATAAAAGTGTAAAAAATTAGAGGTGTTACAAAAAAAAGGTGCCAAAAATCAGAGGCGTTATACAAGTACGTAACAAACCAAAAAAAATGGAAGAAGACATTTCACATTTCATTTTAGTAAGCGTTTTACGGCACCCGCAACTTTCTGCATAAGGTCATACTTACGGCGTTCGCAACTGCATATAAGGTCATATGAGTGCCAGAAGATTAGAGGTGTTACAAGAGGGTAACAAACATAAAAAAGAAGGAGGGGAGAGATACCGACGATAGATGTTTGATAGGAAAGAAGTTCTAAGCAAACCGCACCAGACAACCCGCCAACCACCTGATCGTACCAAATCGCGACCTCAGTGCTTTCCTGTCATATCTCCCTGTTAAGCAGTTCATAAAAAAGTGACCTTAAGAAGAAGAAGTCACATTTTCACTGTTAAAAATGTGTCCAAGACAGGCAGGTTAACAAATATAACAGAGAGCAGCAGGTGTGGAGTGCTCCAATGACCTGTAAGCTTGTTCAGTTCATAATGTTCAGACAACAGTTGGTTTTAGAAAAGAGTTTTACAGCACTTGCAACACAATAAGGTTATACAAGTGCAGAATATTAGAGGTGTTAGTAGAGAGTAACAAACACAAACAAGAAGCAGGGGAGATAGAGACGATAGATGTTTAATAGGACAGAAGAAGCAAACCATACCAGAGCACCCGCCAACCACCCACAAGGTGCTGTAATTCTTTCACAATGACTGACTGTTGAACTATACACAGCACAGCACACATATTTCATTTATTCACAGGACACACATCAACTTTCATGCTTTTGACCAAAGGACAAGAACAATGATATTCTCTCTCTCTCTCTCTCTCTCTCTCTCTCTCTCTCTCTCTCTCTCTCTTCTGTA
>NW_004798037.1:144601-149747 GCF_000002075.1 Aplysia californica | reverse complement strand
GAATGAAAAGAGACAGACAGACAGACAGACAGACAGACAGACAGACAGACAGACAGACAGACAGAGTGAAAAAAGAGGAACAATTTATGAAACAGACAGACAGACAGACACACAGACAGACAGACACAACCAACTCCACCCAAAACCCAAAGTCTAGGCTGCTGCTATACCACAGAAAGAGACCCCAGTCAATCTGTAAACCCAGCTTACCTTTTCACCTTTGGCCAATAAAGTCTTACCAATGGTGTGGCAGCGTGGTGAAAACAGGCGCTCGTCAAAATACAGTAATCGGAGGAACGGGCATTTTTCTGCCAGTTTGGATTCAAAGTTTTCTTTTTTTGACTCAACACCTTGTAAGTTCATTCAAGCTTTGACTAAAGGCACAAAAAATGTAAATTTGCAGTTTCCAAGGACTTTTGAGCAATGGAAGTCACCAAACTTCGACAGCCATTTTCTCACTAATTTTACTTCTGAAACCAGGCGGCCCCATCTCCTTCAATTGTAAATGTCTCGACTTCTGTTCATGATAAATTGATGTGGTTTTTTTCATCAAAAGCAAGGCAAATGAGCAACCTTTAAGATGATACCGATAACTCCATATGCCCCAAAATTGACCCTGATTCCACCGCGTCGTGACACAATTATATTTATAACCCTTACATCTGCGATGCAGTGCTTTCAAAGCTTTTCACTTTTGTAAGGAAAATTCGGAAAGTATTTTTTGGGGTCTGGGTTTTTTGGGGGGTTTTTTGCGGTGTGTTTTTTAAAAATCAAGTACTCCCATCCTGTCTATTAGGATATTGTGCTTCCTTTTCAAGCTGGGTTGTCCCTGACAGGCAAGGTGGAAGTAACCCACCTCCTAAATGATCAAATGTAAACGCACATACACATGCACAAGCACACCCACACACAAGCACACCCACACACAAGCACACCCACACACAAGCACACCCACACACAAGCACACCTACACACAAGCACACATGACATACATAAAAACACAAACAAAAGCACACACACACACACACACACACACACACACACACACACACACACACACACAAACACACACACAGATATCAAATATGCAAACACATTCTCAATCATACAAGACTGCTGAATACAGTAATGTTTTAGTAGAGGTTTTACGGCGCTTGCAACTGCATAAAAGGTCATATGAGCGCCCAGGGGTGGATGTCAACAGAGAAGTCCTTACAGGGAGTCAGACTTACTCTGCTTACCTCTCTAGTTTCAACAGCACAAAGTCTGCTTCGACTATCAAGGCACCCTGGAAATAGCGGGTCACAAGAGTGTGACAAACATACAAAAGAAGTAGAGGAAAAATGACTATAGTAAGGATTAGGAAAGAAAAAGCAGCAGTTCCCTGTTGCAGGTCAGGCACAGTTATGAGCATGACATTGATGAATCAGCCCATTTACAATTACAAGAATACAATCAAACCAGCTTTAACGGACACCTGTATGGAGACAATCACCTCCCGTACAAATGACCAAATCCCATTTCCTTTAGTCTTTTTTGTTTTAGTAAGAGTTTTTATGGCACTTGCAACACACTATGGTCATATAAGAGTCGAAGATTACAGGTGTTACAAGAGAGAAACAAACACAAAAAAAGAAGGAGGAGAGATTAGGACGATGGGTGCTTGATACGAAAAAAGGAGCCAACCACACCAGAGCATCCGCCAACCACCCACTTCCCATTTCCTACCTCGCACATTTTTTTCTTTACATTATAAGGACTGTGGTTCATGTTGAAAATCAGAAACACTCCAACCATGTATTTTGTCACTTTGACTCTACACACACAAATTATAGACATGATGCATTTTTTAGCAAAACCCAGCTGTGCACCGATTTTTTGGTAAAAACTGAGCAGGGTCACATATATAGAGACAGATTTTTTGTTAGACACAGGTTAAGTTTTGTGTCCTGGGTTCATTTTCAACATACACAATGGGAGCCCAACATGGGTGAAATGACCCATATACATGGTCGCTTTTAAGCACAAGGGAGCTATCCCAAAAAATGCTGTTTTGAGAAAATCGAAGGTAAAGTTTTTGCCCCTTGTTCAGTTTCATTAAAAGACAAGGAGAGTTTTCTCTACAACCAAACAAATAAACACATCAATGAAACCAAACTTCTCCTATAGGTAAGGCAATGTCAGGAAACCCCTGAAATCTGGGTTAGCCCGCTGTCCTTAAAAGCGACCATATATATTGTGAGGAGTGCTGACAAAACGAGTTACTTTTCACATTCCACGATTGGAGATGTTGGCCAAAAAAAGACTAAATAAATTAGTAGATTTTAAACGAATTAATGCCCTTTTCTTACAGTTCAACGTATCTTTTATCATCAAATACAATAAATTGAACAAACTCAACATACCTAACCTATATAAGTCTGATGTATCAATCGGAGTCCATGCCACAGAGGAATAAAATCAGATAATTTTTAACTCATTTT
The DNA here is from genome assembly GCF_000002075.1 of Aplysia californica. NCBI lineage: Eukaryota > Metazoa > Mollusca > Gastropoda > Aplysiida > Aplysiidae > Aplysia > Aplysia californica. Next base: position 147,264 of record NW_004798037.1, on the reverse strand, counting down.
GCCAGCACACCTCAGATTTATCTATATAAATACTTTCTAAACCACTGTGAATAATAAAAATCAAACATGACCGAAATACTTACTTTGATGAGACTTATTGCAATGCTGGAGCAAGGGGAGACCACTGTCTTCATGCAGCGGTCATGGACTACAAAATTACAGACTGAAAAAGACAAAAGAAAAGGAAACTTACTACATGATATTTTACGCATTTTCCACAGCACAGAACATTTCAACAACAATAATAATAATAGCGAACAAAGTCCCTCACCACTATGTAAATTATAATAATTGTAATTTACAAACACACCCCTATCGACACAATTTAAATCGTTCAGAAGGCAAGCTACTTTTTCATTAGTCTAGTTTAGTTTGAGTAAAAGTTTTACGGCACTTGCAACACAATAAGGTCATATAAGTGCCAGAGAATAGAGGTGTTACAAGAGAGTAACAAACACAAAAAAAGGAGAAGAGATAAGGACGATAATAGCTTGATAGGAGGAAAGGAGAAAAACACACCAGAGCACCCGCCAACCACCCACCAAGCTACTTTGACTGACTCTGCTAGTCAAAGCCAACCCAAGCTAAGTGAGCTGCAACGCCCCTGAAGGCTGACAGAGGTACTCAATAAATAAGCCTCCACACCAGGGTATCAAACTTACTGCAATGCCGCAGGCGCAAGTATCCATCCAGGACAATGAGCAAAAAAAATTTTTGAGAAGGGGGGAGCCAGCACCATTCTTTTTAGTTTTAGTCAAGGTTTTACATCACTTGCAACACAATAAGGTCAAATAAGTGCCAAAGAACAGATGTGTTACAAGAGAGTAACATACACAATGAGATAGACGTTTGATAGGAAAGAATGAGCAAACAACACCAGAGCACTCGCCAACCACCTACAGCACCACTCTTTAGTTTAAGTAAGATCTTTACAGCACTTGCAACTCAATAAGGTCATAAAAGTGCCAAAGAATAGATGTGTTACAAGAAACATACATACAAAAAAAGGAGGAGAGATAAGGATGATAGATGTTCGATAGGAGGAAAGAAGGAGCAAACCACACCAGAGCACCCGTCAACCACCCACGCCACCACTCTGATCTGAACTGCAAGGTAATAAAATATAAACAAGCAACTATAGCTTGTTCACTTTTTTGTCTGTCTGTGTTAAAAGAAATTTCAGCTCATTTATTAATTCACCAATGCCCTCAAAACTTTGCATGAGACTTCTACAGGCCAGCAACCAAAACAAAAGTATTCTTTAAAATTTTGAACTTGATTTTAAAAGTTTTTCTTTTTGGGTCCTACATTTAAAAATCGCTCTTTGGATGCATACACAGGATTACTAAAATAAACGAGTTACTAAACAATAATCTAGCCTTCAAATTGCCCATTATGAGACAGCTACACCGCCCTGCCCCAACATTTTGATGTAAGCCTGTAGACTTCATCCCCTGACTATCTAGACGTCTCCACATGAGTCTCATGTGGCCCAACGTTGTGTCCTTGAGAAAGGCACTTTACACGAATTTTCCTCACTTCACCCAGGTGGGAATGGGTACCCGGCTATAGACAGCGAAAGATCTTGTCAGTTTGTTAGTGTTTGAGCGCTTAATCAGCTGCTTGCACTGTGTGTTTCCCGGGAAGCTGAGAATGTTTCGGAGTGTTCTATGGTCTGCTGGGGTAATAATATAGTGTAAAACGCATGGAGCTTGCTGTTGAGAGGGGTATGCGCTATACAAATGCTATTTATTTATTATTGTTATTAGAAGCTATTCACCCTGTTTCTTAAATCATGTTTCTTAGGCGTATGTGAAAGTGTGGACTTGAGGGAAGTACATCAACTTTTTAATGTTTTAGGTGTATGCGCATGATTTTAAACAGTCTCCATAGACACCATTTAACAGGAATCTCATATTGAATAGAAGACTGCAACAATGGTGTGATGAAAGTAACCTCATCCCTGAATCTCAGGCCGGTTTTAGACGAAATTACTCTAAAATAGATCATATATTCTCACTCCAATCTTTAGTCCAAAAATATATCTCCAAGCCTGGCGTATATATGTTAAAGTGTGCTGTTGAGGGGAAGTACGTCAACTTTTTAATGTTTTAGGTGTACGCATGATTTTAAACAGCCTCCACAGACACCATTTTACAGGAATCAAAATTTACTAGCTGCTCTAATAGTGAGCAGAATATCTTTGTACCCACCACTTCATGAGGATGTTATCGTGAGTAACATAGATCATGTATGTAAACGTTTTATTTCATGCGATTTTACATGGCATTTCATTGCATTTGGTGGTAACTCCCCACCCATTCTTTATCTGAGGAACTTTACCCTTATATTTCAGACCCCAGGCGATAATAAAAATACTTTCCCTTCAGATTTGTCTTCACAAGCAGGATTCATCCATGGTGAAGACATAGAGAGCATTCTAATAGCCTACTCATTATAATAAAGAAATGGATAGGAAATAAAAGTATGTTGCATATAGGTCTAAACTTCAGTCGGTGTACAGATTTTGTGACATGATAGCAATCAAATTTTGAAATGCATGTAAATGACTTGATGCTAGGAGATAAAGTGTTATTCAGGTTGAATGAGCATCATAAAAGAAAATGACCGCACTTTGTTTAAAGCCTTTCAAATGACAATAG
>NW_004798037.1:137735-143542 GCF_000002075.1 Aplysia californica | reverse complement strand
CCCCACCCCCCACCAAGTCAAAGTTCACTCCGTACTGATTCCCTGTGATGCACCAACTGCAACGCACAAGGAAGAGGAAAACTTGTCACAAACAATTAAAGAGAACAAGTAATCATTCACACCTTCCCTCTGAGGTAAAGATCTAAATCTAGTTGAAGTCTCTTCAGAATTTACTTACCCTACATTACATACATATAATTCAGGACTTTGCTTCCTGTAGTGCCAACTCGGAGGCAGCCTTGACGTCAAGCACAAAATAACTATTGTGTAAGTTTGCTCTAGAAAAAGCAGCCTTGAATTTAACCTGTATTCCTGCTACTAATTATTTTACTTGAGTTATTATAACTCATTGTTTGTTTAGTAAAGGTTTTACGGCGCTCGCAACTGCATATAAATATAAGGTCATATGAGCGCCAATTATAACTCATTGATGACCCCCATTTATGATCACTCACAACAACATTTGAAGAAGAGAAAAGCGCATATTCATTATTCATATTAATACAGATTTTTCAATTCTGTTTTCACTATCTGACACTTTTTAAAATGGCAATTTAAATGTGCATACCATGAAGTATGCAAATTCGTGGTTCTCATAAGTAATTACTTACTTACTTACTACCTATTACGCTATCTGGCGTTTAGGGCAGCAACAAAGGATCTCCAGCTCTGTCTATTTTGGGCCATCTTGGTCAAGATGACCAAGTAATTAGTGAATAATGCTTCAAATTGTGCCGCAACATTGCCTTGTGTCAGCTGCTGATCAGATAATATGTGCCCGCTGTGTTCTTAACCCTATCCATACGTAGTAATTTACAATTGTATCCATACGACGTGGGGAACTCTGAGCCACCACTTTCAAAGACGAAATTTAACCCGTTAATACGATCCGTATACTTTGCATGATAGCAGTCGGTCAAAATGATTTTTTGAGAAATACTGAAAGTTTCAAAGAGATCTTCATACTAGAAGTATTCTTTTTATGTGAAGAATACAACCCCGGCGGTACAAAATGACCCCAGGGCGTACGGATAGGGTTAAAGAGTTAAGCCCCATCAACAAGATGTAGATCATTTAGGGAGCAAGGCTGCTTTGACCCTGCCAGAAAGGGCCTGCCAGTGCTAAGTGGGATACAACATCCCACCAGACAGACAGAGATACTAGTTAGATAAAGAACTTCCTCACTCAGGAACCTAACTCACTTCTGCATGCAACAAGAAAGAGCCTAACAACAGTCACTGGTCTATCTATAGACTCTGAAAATTATGAAAGATTTCTACTTCCTGACTGCCAACACATTCTTTTCATCAGAAGAAAAGACAAAAAGGTGCCCCACTTTTTAAAAAAACAACCTTATATATATAGACTACTTCATAACAAACTAGCAATCTTCTCCCTTTACAAATAAAAATAAAATATCTATGAAATTCCTCTACGTAGATCCAAAAGTAACAAACTGTTTATGCACACCAATTAAACAACACAGCATCCCAGAAAACATTTCAGTACTTTCTTACCTCAAACACTTCATACTACTATTATAATGCAAATGAGAGCTTCTTGAGCTTCTGCTTTGTGAACATTTTAGAATAAAAAGAGTGCATTTTAAATGTATCTCTGTGACAAAAATTATCTTCTTTCGCGAACAACAAATTAAGTCTTTACTTTAATAGTACAAACCAAGCAAGGACCATGATAAATCTATTGAAGCGCTGCATCTACTGTGATTTATTTTTAGCCCTCGCAATAAAATTGTCACCAGTGTCACCTATCATGTGTTAAAAACAGATCTGTACCACCTGTCATTATGCATTAGCCTATCATGTGTGAAAACAAAAAGGCAACACAGTTTACCCCCCCTCCCCTCCCCCTCCCCGCCATAACAAACCCTCTTTCATGTCCAGATTTTGTATTATTTAAGTAAAAAATATGGAAAAAATATGATGTAAAATAGTACAAGAAATAAATATATATATACATAAGGCTAACTAATTTTATGGTGTCTCTTTAAAATAACATAATAGACTTTCTACCACATTTTTGCTTCTACTTCCCATCACAGTTATAATACAACATTCTAGAAGGTTTTATTTAAATATGATAGAATTTAAATAACCAACTATATACTTAGATTATCTTTGCTTCACTGAGCAAAGAACAGTCTCATTTTCTTTGTTCAAACATCATATTATCTAAAAGCCCTTCACTTACAATGTGCCCCCCTACCTCTTCAGTTTTAAGTTGTCACAGGGTTGCATGTTCATGTTTTTGTTAAATGTCCCACTATCATTGTCACTGACTTTCCCTAAAGTTAGCATTTTCTTGAAGGAACGATCAAAATAAAATAATAGGATGATGATATATAACAAGAGAACACTTTTTTACCTTAACTTTTCAAGTATTGCGTGCACAAAACATAATCAGTCACACACAATACCTCTGTGCAACTAACAGACCCTTCAACAACAACAAAAATAGTGAGCGATTGTGAGAACGAAAGTTACTACAACATGATGTAATATATTTTATTATATCTGATCTCTCCTTACAAAACATAGGCTAAAACCTTTCTTTTTAACACTAGAAACCTAAAAAAGGTTCAAGTCTAGCCCTAACAAAAATTTCATTGTCAGAAATGTTATAATTTACTGAAGTCCTTTTGTGCTTGTGGGAGATAACCACTGAAACATTACAACCCCTTCTTTCACAAAAAAATTCAAGAAGTTTATCCTAGAAGAAACCTAAAATAGTTCCAAATTTATGTTGACAAGTTAAAGTAGTTAATCAAACTTCTGAGGCCATTACTTAAAAAAGTAAGACATTAAAAATTGTGAAATTTTGAGCGCATACAAAAGTCATTATTAGAACAAGTTTGCCTCTTGATGTAATCATCAGTCACAAGGATTTTTTTAAGAAAAAAAAGGTTTAAATATAAAACTTTGAGCAGAAATGAGAAATGCTTTTAAAACAAATTCTCCTAAACTTTTAATTTTATATATAAATTTATCTGATTTTAAAGAACAAAATGGTAAGAATACACTTCAATCATAAAACCTCTCAAAGAAAGTATTCTGTCAAATGAACACATTAAAATGTTGAATATATATATATATCAATCTCTAAGTTCTCAGTCGTCAAGCGAGTTAACAGTCAGATTTTGAAAAACACAGAAAAGCTCCAATTCCATTAATAATCAATTAAAAACGGGGAAGTTTTTAGGGCTTTTGACAACACACGTTATAACCCACTGAATTTAGAAAAATTAATTCTAACGTTTAGGTCCATCTTGAAGAATGTTCGTCAAAATAACCCACATTGGCAAGAAACAAAAATTAAAAAGTCAGTTTGCTTTTAGATTTAAAAGAGATTCAATCACCTAAAAATGCTACTCATCCTCTCTCATAATTAAATAAATCCCTGGGTTTGGCCACCTTATCTCTCCTTTTTGACAACCAGCCATTACACAAATATTTTAAAACACAATTTTCTTTTAAACACTCATTAACAATCTATGTAATAAGTTTGTTCTACTGAAATCAAAGTCATGAAAGTCACTCTCTCTCTGATGTCAGTATGTGTACAACTAACATTTATATAAGCAGATAAATCCAGCTCATCATCCTTCCTTTAAACCTATCCGTACACCCTGAGGTCATTTAGTACCCCCGGGGTTGTATTCTTCACATTTTAGAATACTTCTAGTACAAAGATCTCTTTGAAACTTTCAGTATTTCTCAAAAAATCATTTTGACAGACTGCTACGCAAAGCGTACGGATCGGATTAACAAGTAAATTTCCTCTTTGGAAAGTGATAGCACAGTGTTCTCCACGTCGTATGGATACCATAGAGGTAAAACACGACATATTGATAGGGTTATAAAATCTTTGAGGCAATAGCGATTATTTCTCTTTTTATCAGGCAAAAGAGATTGCTACGAAATTAGTTTTTTTACAAACAATTAAGAGCAACTCTAAGCATACTGAAGGAAACAATTTCTAAGTATCTTACATTTTACATGTCTAAATTAAAAAAAGAATTAGAAAACAAATGTAAAAAAAAATTGTTTAAGTATTAATAAGTCATATTTTTCCAACTATTTTATGATGTTAATTTTGATATATATATTTTATACCTCAAGCGTTCATCAATATCCAAACTACACCCGGGTGTTGACATCACCCAATCCTTTAGCTCTTGTTTTTCTTCTCACTAAAGACCAAAATTCTTGTAGCCAGGTACCCATTCATTAAATTACAAGGCAAAGAGGCAACTATTAATTAATTCTTACCCCCCCCCCCCCCCGCCAACCCCACCCCACCCCCCAATGCATCTTTTTGATGAGACAGGGAACGGCTAAAAAAAAAAAAACACTGCTCAACAATAGACAAAGATTTTAAAAACATGAAAAGTAGTTCTAATAGTCTACCCTATAAAACTACTTATTTAATTTGATCCCCATCAGATGAACCAACTCAATTAGAATTGTAAAGAGCTCAAAGTGAGTCAAAGGCAGTTAATTGACTACTGACTTTTAACAATTCGCCAATCATCTCGCCGATCAGTCATTTTACCACCCACCCAGTTTCTTTGGATTTTCCCCCAAAATGTACGTTTGCCTTTGTTGATAGCAAGAGTTTTTACTATAATATATGAGCCTTGTGATGGCAAAATGTAAAAACAGCTTAAAACAAGGAAGTAAGTTTTATATAAATCACAGATTTCTGACCCATCTTATCTTGTGCAGCATTACCAGGCAAACAAAGACTGCAATACAGTCACTGGCACAATGTGACACCTTTATTATGTGTTTTGCATTTTATTTCAAAAGGGCTTTTATCTTCACCTGTCCTTTCTTTTTGTTGGTGCAAATGACTTTGGGACCTTTTAATGAATTACTTAAGAGGTTGCGTTCGTTTCTTTTGGTCTTGTTGTTTTGTTTTGTGGGTTGTTGTGGGTTTTTTTGAGAGTTGGGTTTCTTTTTCGCTTTTTTGGGTGGGTTGTTTTTTTTTGGGGGGGTGGCAGTTGGCAGTTGTCAGAACAAGAGTTTGAGCTGTGAGGATTAAATATCTCTATCTATCTTTCTTTCTGTGTGTGAAGAGAGTGATGGGGGGAGGGGGGGCGCCGTGTCGTCCGTCTTTTCTTTTAACTGTATGTGTTGTGTAAGCTAGAAAATTAATTTTTGTTTTTCGTCTCTCTCGTTTGGCCGTACGAAGTATCATATTTCCACAGCTGACATTTACAGCGCTATCCCCGGACACGCGAAAGAGGAAGTTCTTGCCAGTGCCGGTGTACGTGGTTGTTGTTGTTGTAGTTGCTGCTGCTGTTACTGTTTTAGTTGCTGCTGTTTGTGACAATAATACGTCATGTATCACCGTTGTTGTTGTTGTTGCTATTGCTGTTGTTGTTGTTGCTGTTGCTGTTGTTGTTGTTGTTGTTGCTGTTGTTGTTGTTGTTGGTGGTGGTGGTGGTGTTAATTTGGTTGTTAATGCAGTTGTTGTGTTGGTAGTGGTGGTGGTTGCGTTAGTGGCATTATATATGTTGTTGTTGTTGTTGTTATTACTATTGTTACTGCATTTACTGACATTATATTTGTTATCATTGTTTTTGTTGGGTTGCTGTTCTTCTTGTGGTTGTCGTTGGCGCTATTATTGTTGTTGTTGTGATCAATATTGTTGTTGTTGTGATCAATATTGTTGTTGTTGTGATCTATATTGTTGCTGCTCCGCAATAGCCGATGGGAAATAATGTAGGACTAAATGCAACCTTTCCTTTCTTTTTTGAGGGGGGAAGGGGAGGAGAAACAGAT
>NW_004798037.1:135076-137024 GCF_000002075.1 Aplysia californica | reverse complement strand
GGGGGGGGAGAGAGAGAGAGAGAAAGAGAGATTTATAATTCATTTTTAACACAGCCTTAGGATAGGCGTAAATAGTAGTCCCATGGTAAAATCACTCTCAAAACCAGACAAGGAGCAGTGGACCAAACAAACTGTGCAACTGGGGATGGGCAGAATTAGTATTGATAATAATACAAGAACTCATAAGTGCATCATATATAGAAAGTAACTCTTGAGACTACATGCTGTATTTCATACTGTATAATAATAATAATGAAGCATTAATGGAACTCAGAAGACAATTTATAGAAAAATACATAATAATATTCTCTACATAAATAATGCCAGTTATTATGCTTTCCATTATATTCACAAATTTCAAAAGAGACAAGGAGCCCCTGTGCCTACACTTGCAGTTGTAAGCAAAGCAGCAACAGAGATACAAACGTTTGGTGAGTACGTGAACATTATATCTCCGATCTTGCCTCTTGTTGATATGGCGAGGCCCAGCGCATGATAGGCCTAGGCTCCGCAGACTGCTTACCCACTGCCAACTGGGGGCAAGCCTACTGTGGATGCAAAGCTCTTGATCTGGCCTCCAAAAATACTGTAAAATAGAGGCACAAACCCAATTCGTACTCTCTCGTGGCCTGGGTCAGGGGGAAAAGGGTTGAAAAATGAACCGTTTGAACCTTACAAAATCGCCGTCATGTTATTAAAATGGATAAGGGAGGTGCGTTGGAATAAATTAATGAGGTGGCTGACAGAGTGTTTGGTCAAGATCGAGTGGGGTGGACACGGCCTGGGGAGAGAGCAGACGAAACGTTCGTCCTGAAAAAATACTCACCTTCGCAAACATAGCCCACACCGATGAGGCCCCATAATATATCCGTGCAGTGGTGGCAATAGGTCGGCTTGTGGAAGGTTTTCTTCACGAAAAAATGCCCGTGACCGTGGGAATCAGAATCGTCGGACGCAGTGTTGTTAGGGCTTTCACAGTGGTCTCCATTATCAGCCATTCTGAGGCGCAGTCCCTGCGACCGCCCTGCCCTAGTCCGACGATTTCTACACCTGGTGGGCGTCTTGTCTTATCCTCGCACTCGAGGCCTGCAAAGTCGCAGAAGAAATCTCCGAAATAAACACAAGTCGGGCCACATTTTCAATCGCAGTCTCCAACAGCCATTTTCCTCGGATAAATCTAGTATCATAATATGCCAATCAATCGCGATGGCGGAAATGAGGAGAACTTGCCTCAGATCGAGGCCGTGAGCTCTCCGCGAAGCGACGGTTGGACAGGGTGAGCGATGCGCGTGCAAGACTCAGCGATCGATAACTCCCGGGTGGTGCAGGGGACCTAACCCATTGATAGCACTGTTTTCACGCTGTCGCCAGTTATCGGCCGTGGGTAGGATAGCTCGTGGTTTTTACAACAGGTCAAGCGTGAAATTATAATTCAGCAGACATGATCGCGTGGCCTCGCGCTCTAACTGTGTGTGTTTTGTGAAAGTATTAGAACGGCTCAATTAAGGTCGGGAGAGAAAGAAAGAGTTCGAACACTTATACCGCAATAAGTCCGTGATACAACAACAAGAATAACAAAAAAAGTAATACTGTAATATATTATGACGTAGGCCTACTGTTAACGGGAGGAATTCCGTTATGGGAGGAATTCCGTAACGACCGACCACTATATGAAACAGTATGGAATAGAGTGTTAAGAATTAGGGTTAGGGTTAGGGGTAGAGATAAAGGTATAGGGGTAGGGTCAGTGTAAGGGTTAGAGTTAGGGTCAGGGTTAGGATTAGGGTAAGGTCGCCTCTTTATATTGTTTTTATAGGGGTGGTCGCTCGTTTCGGAAGTCCTTATCCTTGATAACAACAACTTTACCACCAACGATCTAACTTCTTCTTCTTCTTCTTCTTCTTCAGGTATCAGGTCTGGAACAGACATTGGTGATAATGGGGGGGGG
>NW_004798037.1:133918-134976 GCF_000002075.1 Aplysia californica | reverse complement strand
GCTCTCTTGGTCTGAAGGCTAAGGTGTTCGCCTCTCATTCAAAGGTCCCGGGTTCAAATCTAGGTTGCGACGGAAAAATTGTCTTCTCTAAAATTGTCTCATTTCATCTCCTTTCCTGCTCTCTAGCAACGTTCTGTTGTCTGCTTTCGTCTCCACTTTCTGCCCCCACCCCCTCACCTCCTTTGCCCCCTACTCTGGGCTCCTGACTGTTTCTGCAGCGCCTTTCTTCTGATATTACTTGGCTCCTTACTGCTGTCTTTCAGCCACACCCCTGATCTTCTGGTAGGAAAGATCTCGGACAAGGGTGAATAATCTCGGGAGGTCCCGTGTGCAATTTGCACACGTTAAAGATCCCTTGATGGTCCAAAATCGATAAGAGTAGGCCGCCTAGGCTTCGGCTGCCACCCTGAAAAAATTCAAAATTTCCTACCAACTGAAAATGTAGTTTAATGTGTCCCGCACGCTCATATGGCCTTATGCAGGTGCGTGCCCCGTAAAACAAAAAGACAAAAAAAACCCCAAAAATACGATCATGGTACGCTCACTCGGATCCTTCCAGTCCTCCTGATCAGCTGGAACTGTTTTCCCCAAAAAAGAATTCTTTTTCTTTTCTTTTTTTTTTCTTTTTTACTAATTCGTTCAGGTCATCTGTGCACGTTGTTCTCTGTCTTCTTCGCTCTTCTTTCCCTCTAGATCTATCTTTCCCAGCAGTCACAGTTTCTCTTGTCCATTTGATCTAACTTATTTAAATTTGGCCCCCAAAATATCAAAATATTGTCTCTTTCTCAAATAAAGTTCCGATTATAGACCTTTCACAGCTTGTCATTTTAGAGCGCCTCTCTTGTTTTCGTCTCTGTCAGTGTCAGTGAGATTCTGAGTATTTTTCCTAAATACATCGGCGGCTTCCAGAATTCTGTGCTCTAGTATAAAATCTAGAGTGCAGCTCTTGCGTCCTGCATCCATACAAAAGCATTGATCATACGCTGGAGCAACGTCAACATTAAATAGTAGTAGTAGTAGTAGTAGTAGTAGTAGTAGTAGTAGTAGTAGTAGTAGTA
>NW_004798037.1:129382-133301 GCF_000002075.1 Aplysia californica | reverse complement strand
TGCTCAGATGCTCTAAAAAAAAAACTACGTTTCCCTGATCTTTCCCTGTAACCCATTTGTTTAGGTCCACTAAGTATGTTGTTCTGGGCCTACCCCAGCCTCGCTTGCCCTCAATTCTCAGTTCTCACTAACCTATCGACAATACACACTACATAGTCACTGGATCCCATAATAGTGTGCCATTTGAGGTTAAGCTTGCTTCGTTGTTTCCACCTCACTGAGTGAAACCGTCATTGCATCTTCTGCCGTGAACGAAATTGTATTGTGTTTTTGACATTAGTGTTTATCTAAGTTTTCACACCTCAGTTTGTAAGGTTTACACGTCACAATAGCGCGTCAATCCTTTTAGTTTTAGTTTTAGTTTTAGTAGAGATTTTACGGCGCTCGCAACTGCATAAGGTCATATGAGCGCCAGAAGATTAGAGCTGTTACAAGAGAGTAACAAACATAAAAAAAAGAAGAAGGGGAGATAAGGACGATAAATGTTTGATGGGAAAGAAGAAGCAAACCACACCAGAGCACCCGCCAACCACCCACGTCAATCCTTTCACTACACCAGGCATCTGTGCTTTTTTAGGATGTTTGCCAAATTCATAAAATTAAACCTGGCTTTGGGGGTGGTTGGCGGGTGCTCTGATGTGGTTTACCTCTTCTTTCCTATCAAACATCTATTATCTTTATCTTCCCTCCTTTTTTTTTTTTGGTTTTTTTTTTGTTTTGTTGGTTTGTTACTCTCTCGTAACATCTCTAATCTTCAGCACTTATAAGATCTTATTGTGTTTGTTACTCTCTTGTAACACCTCTAATCTTCAGCACTTATAAGATCTTATTGTGTTTGTTACTCTCTCGTAACACCTCTAATCTTCAGCACTTATAAGATCTTATTGTGTTGCAAGGGCCGTAAAACTCTTACGAAAAAACAAAAAATTGTCCCTGGTTTTCATGTCTGTTTCATGAACATGTCTCCTACACTACCCCCATGTAGGAAGACTTCGTACGGTGTTGGAGGGGGGTGACTTAGTACTTTGTACACTGTCTGAAATCTCCTGGTGACTAATGTAAGAGTGGTTAGAGTCAGAGTTTCTATGAAAATTGAATTTTTCGCACACAAAAAAATACACTTTATACTTGGGTTGTTGTATTTCCCAGACTGAACCATGCTAAGGAAATATTAGAGCCCCAATTAACACGTACAGAATGTTGCTTAAAAGCGGGCTGTTTTTGTTTTTTTTTCTCCAGTTTTCTACGATTTCCACTGAGTGTGAAAATCAATAAATTAGACACATTTTCACACCTCAAACAAAAGGTAAAAGTATAGATCTATGTAGGCTGTGTCGAAGTTTTTTGCCTGTCAAAAATACTATTTGATACATGAAACACACTGTCCGAAGTCCGAAGTCACCCCTCTTTGTCCCAAGTTTCCCTCATGTTCTTCCGACGCCTCCCGCAGAGTGGGGTGGTTTCGGGGGATCGGTTCTCTATTACAATACAGACCGTTTAGTTTTAGTAAGGTTTTGCTTCACTCACAACTACATAAGGCCATATTAAGAGTGTGTGTGTGTGTGTGTGTGTGTGTTTGTGTGTGTGTGTGTGTGTATGTGTGTGTGAGTGTATGTGAGTGTATGTGAGTGTGTGTGTGTGAATGTGTGTATATGTGTGTACGTGCGGTATACCGTATAGCAACGTGTTCTGGGTTGTCACGTCTACTAACAGTACTAGGCCTACTGCTGTATACACGATTTTCCGAGACACAAATCGTATTTTCTCACGATAGTAAACGATATAATTTATAATATAGGTCTACTATAATTATGGATTATGACGTTGTTCACGGTTTCGTCATTGAAACCTCAACAAGGAAGGTCGAGCTAAAAGAGAATCACACAGACCTTGGATAAGACTATATGACTCTCCCCAATTATTTTCGTGGACTCGTCATAGGATAGGCCCAACGCCTATTCTAAACTGGCGTACGTTGGATAGACCCAATATCTTCATCATCATCATCATCATCATCATCATCATCATCATCATCATCATCATCATCAATGCCTTTCACCCCTGGCAGGGTATAGGCCACATACAAGCTCCTTCCATTTTTCTCTATCTTGGGCCATCTTTCCTAGCTCGTTCCAAGTGAGCTTCATCTTTCTCATGTCCCTTTCCACACGTCTCCTCCAGGTCTCTCGTGGCCTACCCCTGCCTCGTGCTCCCTGTGGGTTCCATTGCCGTGACTGTCTTGTGATGTTTCCGCTGGGCTTTCTTAAGGTGTGTCCCTTCCATCGCCACTTTCTTAGTCCTATTTCTACTTCTATATCCTTTTGTCCTGTCCTTTCCCATAGCTCTTCATTTCTTATTCTATCCTGCCACTTAATTCTTAGGATACTCCTCATACATCTGTTGATGAAAGTCTGGACTTTATTCAGCCCTGACTTTGTTATCTTCCAAGTTTCGCAGCCGTAAAGAAGCACAGACTAGGCCCAATATAAAGGCTGTATAAGATCTAAGACAGTCAGAGACAGGCCTTATGTTAAAAGCCTTGACCAATTACACAACTAGGCACTGCAGCCGCCAAACTCCTTTGTTTTTAAATCAGATTGTTTTAAATGTGAAACGTGCTAACAAAATGAGTTCCTTCTCAGATTCAAGCCTTATGGAAACAGATACATCACGCTTGTAGGTGAAGTTTTTACAGTGTATTAGTGTGAAATAATAAAAGGAATGTTATAGTTAAAGAATATGGCATCAATAGAAAGTTTATAAATTTGACCCTAGTGTCGACTTTTGGCCAATGTATCCATTGATGGATTGCGAGAAGTAACTAATCTTGTCAGAACGCCTCACAAATATCTTTTATATTAGTTAGGCCTGCATGTATTTCAGTTCACTCTTCAACATTCCACACGCATTTTCGGGCCGGGCATTGTGTTCTTTTATCATCTCGTGCGTGATCTTGATTCCTGCGATTCCAAGTTTTGCAATAATCGGGAACTGTATACACCACAACTTCTTCACACTCGACTCGAGATTCGAGATCTCGACTCACTTTGGGAAAGAGGAAGTAGTTTGAGTTTGAGCAGAAACCTGGGGCCACATTAACTCTTGAATGGCCGGGAAATTTTTGGGGAGACTTTATGAAAGAGTTGCAACTTCCTTCACATTTTTCAATTCTGTTTTTTTTTTTGGTGTCTGAAACTGTCATGAGGCAGGCGAAGCGGCCTACATAATACATGCATACTATATAGAAATATGCAAATTAACGTTTCTGGTGCATTTTTGTTGGCTCGAAGCGCGCAACAACATAGGCCTACCAATAGCCTGCTGCTAGTCGGACATATTATGTGACTGCTTCGTCTTCAAAGATTTAACTCTTGAATTGAAGGGCCGGGCAATTTCTGGAGTGTTGGCGACTCGAACAGCGTGGCTGGCTGTGCCCTTTTGTTATAGTTTCTTTTTTTTTTTTCGCTCTCTTTTCTGTCCAATTTCTATCTTTTGGTCTTTTTATATGTCAGTCAGTGGGCCTGTCTGCCTTTCTGAAGTGTGTGTGTCTATCTTTCGGTCAGTATGTCAGTCAGTTTGTTTCTGTATATCTGCCTACTTAAACATCTAATCCGGATGTCATGACATGAGGAAGACTGGTTCAGAACTGGTTCACGTACAGCGAGTCTGGCCTAATTGGCGTCTGTCTGTCTGTCTGTCTGTCTGTCTGTCTGTCTGTCTGTCTGTCTGTCTGTCTGTCTGTCTGTCTGTCTGTCTGTCTGTCTGTGGTGCAATGGTTAGGCCCTTTACCGTCGCACTCTAAAGACAGGAGTTCGATCTGTTGGTTTGATTCCCATTCGGGAAGTTTGCTGAGAGTGTTGGTTTTTTGTGTGTTTTTTTCTGGAGGGTGTGTGTGTGTGTGTGTGTGTGTGTGTGTGTG
>NW_004798037.1:108997-118997 GCF_000002075.1 Aplysia californica | reverse complement strand
TATCAGATTGCCCTTGCCATAATACGGGGTGCCCATTGCGAATGGGATCAGGTCGGGTCGGTTCGGGGACGATCGCCCCACTCGTCGTCTGAAAACAAGCGCGTTTTTTTTAAGGCGATGAGTGCTACGATAGTCGTTTTGCACTCTCAATCTGGCTAGCAAACCGACCCGACCAGACCCGATCCCCCAATGGGCACCCCCGTATAAGAACTAATGTAGAACATGTGGACATAGGTCTTTTGTGACCTTGTTAAAGACAACCCCCCCCCCCCTTACGTGCTCACATACACAAAGACACACGGATACATACACACATACTGACACATATAATACACACACATACGCACACACATACACACACATGCACATACACACACACACAAGTACACGCACACACATACACACACGCACACACATACACACACGCACACACACACAGACTCACGTACACAAGCACTCACATAAAACTCATACATATAAGTTTATACACCCACACATGCAAACATAAAAACTCATACACGGCGTACATGTGCATACTCACACTCACACTCACATTTCCAAGCCTCCCCCCCCCCCCCCCACACACACACACACTCACAAGCACCCCATAACCAGGTCAGTGCTACTGACTGAAGTGTCTTTAGGCCGTTCCCAAAGGAGGTATATTAACAATACATTTTCTTATGCACAGTAGAATTATTGTAAATGTGCTGATTTATCAATGTCATGTACATCCTGCACCGGAAAAACATAGGGGGAACTGCTGCTTTTTCTTTCCTCATCCTTACTATCGTCATTTTCTTCTACTTGTTTCGTATGTTTGTCACTCTCTTGTTAACTGCTATTTCTGGGGTCATGTGACCTTATGCAGTTGCGAGAGACGTAAAACCTCACTAAGACTAAAACAAGAACAATAATTTTTTTTTAAACCAAATCCTTGAGAAACAAACAGAATTAGACTATTCAGGGGGGGGGGGGTGAAATCACCTTCTTTCTCCTCAGTGCCGCTGAAATCTCCTACATCCCTGGCTACCCGCTGAGTGATTTTGGGTCGCTCCGTGCTTCCGGAGGAAGTGGCGTCTTCGGATGTGACGTCATCGGATGTGACGTCAGCCGTGTCTGATGTCCCGTTCTCCGTGCTGTTGGTGGTGCTAGTGCTGCTACTGCTGGTGGTGTTGTCGCTGGTGTTGGTGCTCGTGTTGTTGATGGTGCTGGCGATGGTTGTGGTGGTGGCGGTGGAGGTGGTAGTGGTGTTTTGGCTGAGGCTGCTGTTGGTAGTGGTGCTGGTGTTATTGGCGTTAATGCTGTTGGTACTGTTGTTGTTGTTGTTGTTGTTGTTGTTGTTGTTGTTGTTACTAGTACTGTTGTCTTTGCTGCTGGTGCTACTGCTGTTGCTCATTGTGTTACTGTTATTGTTGCTGTTGTTGCTGTTGTTGTTGCTCTGGACACTGTGGTTGCTGTTGTTGTTGTTGTTGTTGGTGGTGGTGTTGCTATTGCTTTTGTCGCTGATAATGGTGTTGACGCCATTATCTCCACCGCTACTCCTAGAAGGACCCTTCATCCCCTCCGCCGTCAGGTGCAAAGGTGGCTTTGCGCTAGACAATTTCGTCATATTCGTCATATCGACGGTCTCCTGAACTCTGACACTTTCTGCTATTTGAACTATTTCTTCCTCTTTCGCCACACCCGGCACGCGAGTTGTAGTTTTATTCTGTTCTTCTCCGTCTTCCCTTGAAGCTGAGATGTTGTCTGATTTCTGACTCACGGTTTCTGTGGTTGTTGTTTGTGAAGTATCCGCTTGCAAACCTTGTCCTGACAAATTATTTGTTTCGTTGGTTGCTGTTTTCAGTGAAACTGAATTGTTTCGTGTCTCCAAGTCCTGAAACGGAATGTGCACCGTTGAATTTCCATTCTTTTTGTTCGTAAGATCTGGAGCAAAATTTTGTGTAGGTGATAACTCTGCGGCTGTGATATCTGTCTTGTTTTGTGTGAGGTGAAGACTGCTGACGTTGAAGGTAATTGTGAGAGGCTGCAGCACGGTTTGAGAAATATTTTTAGATTTTCCTGTTTCTTGGCTGAATTGGACGTCGGGCACCGCTTCCTCCACCTGTGTGGCATTCACTAACAGGGCAGCTTGAGGGGTAGATCTAAACGTGTCGTTTTTTAGGGGGAATTCCGAGATTGTTTCCTTCACGTCATCAAGAGTTCTGTTCTTCTCAAATCCTTCCAAAGCCTCTTGGCCTTTGTCTGGCACAACAGACTGATTTTTGGAAGGGAACGTTCCCACTTCGGCGTCAGAGAGATTCTTTGAGCTCGTACCTGAACTATCGTTCTGGGAAACGGTCGTTAGATTTGTGGGCGCTTTCTCTGCAGACATTGTTACTGTTTCGTTCGTGGCGGAATTCCCGGACTTTACTTCAGCAAGCAGGTCGGTATTGTTCACAGTTTCTGGCGAGCTGTTTGTGATGTGTCCAGTCTGGCTGGTTGGGGTGTCTTCGTTGATACCGACATCCGAGTCGTTTTGGCTGACAGTCGAATTTGTCAAGGCAGTTAGAGGTGGTATGACTGCTTCGGCTAATGTCTTCGCATTCTTCTTTTCTTCTTTTCTCAGCTCTCCTGGGATCTGTTTATCAAGGACCACATTATCGATATTTGAAATATTCTCAGGAGGAGTATTTTCAGTAGTAATCACTGATGATGACCCTGCCGAGGAATTCGAACTGTGAACTAAACTTCCATTTAGGTTTGTTGTATTTTGATTAATGTTATCTAAAGCTTCTTCCTCACTGTTCTCAAGCTCTAGTGGGACAGAAGGAACTTTCTCTTCTGTCTGGTTTTGGGATTCGTTTCTAGAAGAGTCGTTAATTTGAACTTGTTCCTGGGCCCTGCCGGAGACAATGGGGACCGCTTCCATGTGTGAAGAACTTTGGTTTTTGTCCAATACCGCCGAGGGCGCTGTGGTGGCAGTGGAGGAAACGTTCAGGCTGGTAGATATAATGGTCGCGTTTACTTTTTGCTCGGGGAGTTGTTGTTTAGAAGAGACAATCTTCTCATCTCTCTGCGGCTCAGTCTCCTCCTCCTCCTCGTCGTCATCGTCTACATCCCCAGAGGGAATTGTCTCCGGGTTGGGGGAGGTGGCGGGGGAGACACACGAGGAGCAATTCCCTGGCGCGGCCTCCGTCTTGTTGGCGTCTGATCTGCTCACGCTCACATTCTCGTCCTCATTCTCGTCCACATTCTCGTCCACGTCCACGTCTGCGTCCGGTTCTTCGGATGGCTCTGGAAGTTCGTTTTCTTCTGGAGATTTGTTGTCAGCTTCTGATTTGTTTTTGCCACTCGGGGACAGGTCGCCCACAGCCCTGGCGTACGTGCTGATGAGATTTTCTCTGTCCCTGTCGTCCATGTCCAGTGTCTTCAACGAGAACGACATTTCTTCTTTCTCTTTCCTCTCAGGTTCACTCATGCTCTCCTCCGAGGCGTCATCAATATTGTTGTTGATGTTGTTTAAAACAGAATTCTCCATCCGTTCAAGCTCTAGTGTTATATTCAGATCTGTGATGGTCCCTGTCGTTGGGCTGTCAGGTGTGTTGATGATGTTTTCTGCGCGTGGGATGTCGACACGGCTACTTTGTTCCATTTTGTCCTCCTCCACAGACTCTGCTTCTTGTTTGTCTACATCTGTGCTGACTACGTCACTCGTTTTGTCTGCTCCTACCACGTTAGTTTTGTCTGCTCCGACCACGTTAGTTTTGCCCCCGGTAGCGTGAAAATTTGACCCCAATGTTTTATCACTTTTATCATCGATCTCGTTCACTTTCATCTTTTCGTCATCTTTGACGAGTTCAGGATTCCCCAAAATGTCTTTGTCTTTGATAAAATCGTCCACCGGTTTTTCATACCCATCCTCGACGTTGTTGTCCGTCTGCGACTTTTCTTCGTTCAACACCTTCTCTTTGGACAGCTTCCCCAGCGTCTCTCTGTCTATGACTGGCACAGCGAGATCTTCGTTCGTCTTCGAAACAACTGACGTCATATCCGCTGACTTCTCCTCCGCCATCTTGCCATTGTTCTTCGTTGCTCCTACAAGAGCGACTTTTTTCACAGAGTTGCTGTTTACGTCAAAATAGTAAGCGTAATGGCCGCTTAGTTCACCAATAAGGTTAGCGTCGTCGATGTCGTAATAGTAATAATAGTACTGGTTGTAGTTGTCAGTGGTGGCGCTGTCTGCTGTCTCTTTATTCTTTGAGACAGCATCTTTGTCTTGAGCTTGCAGGCTTTCAGCAACATCGACGTCATCACCATCTTTGTCTTTTGGACTCGATGAGGCTTTCTTGTCCGTGTTTACCGAGTTTTCAGAGCTAGGTTTCTTCAGCTCATCGCTGTCTACTACAGACGTAAGCTCGACAGATTTCGAAAGTTTTGTGGACTTCGCGGCGTCAGAAGAAGTCTCACTTTTGAGAAACTTGGCATCGTTCTCGTCAACAGCGTTGTCTTCCTCAATCAGTTTCTCATCTCTCGTCGCCTCCATTTCTCCGGAATCTTCTTGCAACGCTTGTGTTTTGTTTACAGACGCGACAACTCCTCGGAGAGGCCCCTCCTCGCCCTCTGTCTGTTGCAGAGACGCTGAGAGCAGGCCCTGGTCTGTGTGTTCTTGTGGCGAGACTGGCAGAGCCGAGACGGACACCGCAGAGAAACAGAGGGAGAGGAAGACTGTGCTGGTCACTAGTGACGTCATAGACGGCATCATGCCTTTTCTGGAACACACCAGGGCCTGTGGAATAGAGCGAGACGAGGAGATTTAGCGAGGCGAGTAGATTTAGAGAGACGAGCAGAGCGAGACATTTAGCAAGACGAGTAGATAGAGCAGGACGAGTAGATAGAGCGAGAAGAGTAGAATATAGCGAGAAGAGTAGATGTATAGCAAGATAAGTTGATATAGCTAGACGAATAGATAAAGGAAAATGAGTAGATATATAACAAGACGAGTAGATAGCGAGACAAGTAGATATAACAAGACCAGTAGACATTGTTGTCGCTGATGATGGTGTTGATGCCATTACCCATATATTTATCATATTACATACATCATCATCATCATCATCATCATCATCATCATCATCATCATCATCATTATCATCATCATCATCATCATCATCATCATCATCATCATCATCATCATCATCATCATCATTACTTTTATTATTATTATTATTATTATTATTATTATTATTATTATTATTATTATTATCATTATTATTATAAAAAATATTATTATTATTATTATTATTATTGTTGTTATTATTATTATTATTATTATTATTATTATTATTATTATTATTATTATTATTGTCGTTGTTTTTGTTGTTGTTGTTGTTGTTATTATTATTATTATGACGACCCTTAGATTTTAAAAAAATAACTTTCACGTACGGCTTCGCGCCCAAAGAAAAAAAAGCATCAAATATGTTGCATCACTGTTCCCCACCATCCATCTTTCTGTTTTGAGTATCAAGAGAAGACCAAATGTATTGTATTTTTTTTAGAGAGAATGAAAATGAGTCACGACACGGTGGAATCAGGTGCTCGTCATTTTAAAAGTATTTTAAAAAATTATTTAATATAATTCTATTGGGTCTTTTTTCTTAATTCATTCATCCATTCATTCCTTCATTTATTTATTTATTTATTTATGTATTTGGGTTTTTTTTAATTCATTCATTTCTTTCTTTATTCATTTATTTATTTATTTGCATATAGAAGTATTGGCATAATCTCAAAGCTTGGCATAACTTATCATGCTCGAGATATGGTCACTCAAAATTGACCTTAAAAATCAGGCTAGACAAAATTATTCGAAATCAAACAATTTAAGCAACATTTTCTTCGCATGTATTGAGGAGAATTAATATTGATAAAATGGACTTGAACAGAAAAATCAAATCAGAATGGAGAACTTTGTCTCAGCAATAAACAATAATATTATAAATTTTCGATCGTCTCAAACAGATTGGAAAAGAGAGCAATCACAAATATCACGCAATAGCATGCTTGAACTTAACACTTGAACTTAATATTTACCCTTCCAGCCCAGCCATTTTTGTGCACTTCCTAACCCCAATCTCAGCCAATACAGCACTATTTCAGAAAAAGAGGCGTGCACTCTAAAAAGTGATGTAGTGTCTCTGTAATGAGGTTTAGAGAACAACATATAACAATGTTACAATGTTTCAAGGTAACTGAACAAATAATATTATGAAAATTATAGTTTAATTAGATTCACTAGTTTCGAAAAATGCGCAAATTCCGTACCCCCCGAAACTGAGAATATACGCTCTTGGGACGTAGAGAGGTACAAGCGCTCCTGAAAATATACGCGCATGGGGCTGGACGGGTTAAATGTTCTCATTATTATTTGGTTTAGGAGCCATTGGTTTCGTGTAGAGCACGAACCATTTGGGCATAGACTATTAATTTTTGAACATCTGTCATTTCATCCCAGATACCACTGAGAGTTGCAAACAAAGGTTATGGATTGGGAAACAAGTCCATTTTCTTCAGCTGCTGTTTCATGGAGCTTCACATACCTGTAGGATTCATATCGCGACCTTTAATTGGTGACCACTCCAACGTTGGTATGATTTGGTTTTCCAAGAATTGTCTAGTGGCACTGAGCCTATGAAAAAGTGATTTGACATGCATGGAGATGCCTACTTAAATGACACCATAGCGAAAATAAGGGTAAGGCTTGACGTTCTAGCACTTAACCATATCAGTACGTCGTGTTTTACTACCGTATCCATACGACGTGGGACTCTGTGCCACCATTTTCCAAAGAGGAAATTTACTCGTTAATCTGATCCATACGCTTTGCATAGCAGTCTGTCAAAACGATTTTTGAGAAATACTGAAAGTTTCAAAGAGATCTTCGTACTAGAAGTATTCTAAAATGTGAAGAATACAGCCCCGGGGGTACAAAATGACCCCACGGCGTACGGATATGGTAATTGCGCGACGTAGCCATCTAAACCTAGCCATCCGATGATTTTCTCGAGGACAGTTTTGTTCATTCCACCCCAGACCTCTTCAAGCCATAGCAGTTTCCTGGCCTCTGTGCTTCACTGACAGATGATAATGTCCAAAATCTTAACTAACACGTCAGTCCATGAGTAAAAAAGGTTTCGTGTCAATGGCCCTTAAACAAAAGCAAAATGCTAATGAGCACATGTAATGTTAAGTCTAATTTTGTGTGGTATTTATGACTGCTGTTTTCAAGTCTGTTTTAAAATGCCATCAGAAGATGCTGTTCATTGCAGAGACTTATTATAATCGATTCATTTGATTCTCAATACATGTACACGCCACCAATGCCGATACACCTAAATAACGGCTCGAACACACTAGCTATTACGTTTCTTGAATTTCGCACAGTTTTGTCAAGCCCGATTTTTAAGGTCAATTTTGAGTAACCATACCTCGGGCGATTCTTAACACAGATGAAATATTTATGAGTCAGGCGATGCAGAATTTATTCAACTTTAAAATTGTATGCTGCGTGAGTGGGTAGAGCAAGGCTTTAACAAGACGGTCGGGTGACTGTATTTTCTAGTTTCCCTTGGACGCCACTGATAACTATAATCCTAAACCTACACCCATACTACTTTAACCCTACCCCTACCCCCACCCCTACCCCTACCCCTAACCCAAAGTTACTATAGTTTTTCCAGTACTCTCTGAGCCAAAACAAGAGACTGACATTTTTTCCGAAAATTTATTATAGTCTATAATAAAATGTATACACCAGTACAAGAGACAAAACTAGATCTACACTGAACAAAACGACAAAGACGTTGATCTGGGAAAGCTAAATTAACTCTTTAAATATGTAGAGATCTTTTGCTGTCGTCAACAAAGGGTAGCCCCAATAAGGTTTGGGGGAGGGGGGTGGTTAGCTTATTTTGGCTATACAATGTACGTGCCCAAAATAAGCAATCCTAAAATCAAATAGAGCTAAATGATGCTGGTGCTAATAAGAAAGTATAATAATGTATTATATGGGGTCTTTACGTAGGCCTACTTTCAATATTCATTATATTTTGACCAAATTAATATAATTCAGCGATATTTGAAAGTGTAAAATTCAAAGCGTATTTCGTGCGAGTTGAATGATAATAATAATATAAGCCTGGTATCAAATCAAAGTCTCAGTTATAAGTAGGCAGGAAGATATTATTATCTTTGTTTAAGGTCATTTATCCCACCACATAAAGCATAGGAGGGGGGGGGGGACTACAAATTCTTATAATAACAAGAGGCTTCCCAGCATGAAATATAAAATATAACACATCAGTAACATTTCAGAAACGTTTTACGTTCTAATCTAAGGCAAAGTTTCCATTTTTTTTTTTTAAAGTATATTATTATATAGCCTAACGCCTTGCGTGAGTTAAACAACGTAGATTTTTATTACTGGGATGAGTTAGGAAAGGGGAAAGAAATAATTTCCTTTGGTAGGGTAGTTTGAAAAATGTCTCTTTTTTAATATAAGAAAATTCATATTTATGTTCATAAAAGTTTCGAATGTTCATAATTTATGATAATGATAAGTTTCATTCATATAGCGCTCTATCCCATACGAGTATAATCTCTGAGCGCTTTACATTAATCATATAATCTCTGAAAAGTAATAATTCATTC
Organism: Aplysia californica; assembly: GCF_000002075.1. Classification (NCBI taxonomy): domain Eukaryota; kingdom Metazoa; phylum Mollusca; class Gastropoda; order Aplysiida; family Aplysiidae; genus Aplysia; species Aplysia californica. The sequence continues at coordinate 110,303 of NW_004798037.1, read as the reverse complement.
TCACGGGATAAAATATTTCATAGTAACAAGAAAAAAATCAGTTCAACCACATTGTAAAGAAGAACCATCTCAACCATATCTTAATCATATGCGCGTAAGGACAGCAGTAAAAACAAAATGTATCAGCACTTATTAGCACACTATAACTAAGAATTAAACAAATTAAATGAGTCTTGAGTAATCGTTTTAAATGTTTGAAGATTTGTTATTTCTTGGAGATCCTGGGGTAAGGGTTTCAGATTTTAGGGAAAAAAAAATATTGAGAAACTGTTCTCAGTTACAGGAATTTAATTATCAAAATGTATCTTATGCACAGGAAAAGATAAAAGCTTATCGTATGCACAGACACAGGAATTGATCAAAGATAAATTATGCACAAGAATAGGCCAAATCTTACCTTATTAAAATCACAGACACAGGAATTTGGATCAAAGAAAAATCATGAACAATAATAGGTCAAAGCTTACCTTATGCACAGACACGGGAATCGATCAAAGATAAATCATGCACAATAATAGGTCAAAGCTTACCTTATGCAGAGGAAGCTTGCCAACTCTGGAGAACGTTTGGTTAACCATTCTGAAGTCTTGAACACGGGCTAATATGGTGGCAACTTGAGCTGTCTAACTGATCATGGAACTCAGCCAGACTTTATTTCCACTAGAGACACCGGAAGAAACCCTCTTCAGTGTTTGATGAACGAAAAAACCCCGCCAAAAAACAACAATCGGCAAGGACTAAAAACCAATTCTTCAAAAGAAACAACAAAAAGAAGAAAGAGATCTTGATGATATCTTGTGGCTTGTGACCACACCCCCCTGTGCGTCAAGCAAGAGGGAGAAACATTTTCTGGGGAGAGCTTATCAACATGGACACCGGTTGGACTTGGGAGCCCAAAGCCGCTGCTGCTCCAAAGACATCACAGGAAGGAAAAGAACGGACAACGAAAGATTGTTGATGACTTGGCTAAAAAAGGAAAAAGAAAAAGGAAAGAAGGAGAAGAAGAAGGAGACGAAAAAGAAGACAGCGAAGTGCACCGTCGCGAAGCAATGCGACCCCCGCCCTGAATCTTGCGTTCCGCGAGGAAGTTCTCTGAAGAGGTTTTATTTCGAGGGGTGTTGTTAAAGGTATTCTAAGCGCAGGTCGCAGGTGGTAGTGCAATTTTTCCGGTGGTCATGCGAATAGCTGCTGCTGAAATATCTGCACTTGAATGACAGTCCAACTCCTTCAGAAGATCAAAAGATGTGTGTGTGTATGTGTGTGTGTGTGTGTGTGTGTGTGTGTGTGTGTGTGTGTGTGTGTGTGT